>NC_042967.1:18082157-18243175 GCF_901001165.1 Salmo trutta
GCCTCTCTCCACACCTGGTTTAAAGAATCTCTTAGGAGAGTGAGGTCCCCGTTCATGTCACACTTTGTGTCCAGACTCTGTCTCTCTGCTCTGGGATCAAATCCTGTGTGCTGCTGGGGTCCCTGGTTCACAGTCCCTGTTTCTGATTGGAGGAGGATGACATCAGATCCACTGACCTCCATAGCAGTGTTGATGTAGTTGTTGTTGCCTCTGGGGCCACTGGACTGAATGGCAGGGTCCTCTGTGGTGGCTGCAGTCAGTTGGGTGGTTAGCTCTCTGCTGCCCTCCACTGTTCTGGCAGGGTGGCTGGACCTAGAGTCCTGGTCATCTGCTTCTCCCTCCACCTTGATGATCAGCAGGTCTGGTTCCCCTTCCTCTGTCTCTGCTGACTGCTGATGGGGTTAAGTGGGAGAGATGAGTGAGTGAGACAGATCATACACTATCTACTGAATGGAGATATGGGCATGACATGAGATTTAGTGTAATTCATAGTAGTTGCCTTGTTATTGTGTTCTTATCAGTGGAGAACTGGAGGGTATACTTGTATTTTGCGCAAAAACCTTTAAAAGACATTGGGTAAAAGTAAATTAATCCACTGATATGAATATAATTGTACATATACACTATATATACGAAAGTATGTGGACACCCCTTCAAATTAGTGGATTTGGCTATTTCTGCCACACCCGTTGCTGATAGGTGTATAAAATCAAGGAAATCGCCATGCAATCTCCAGAGTCAAACACTGGCAGTAGAATGGCTTTACTGAAGAGCTCAGTGACTTTCAATGTGGCACCGTCATAGGATGCCACCTTTCCAACAAATCAGTTTATCAGTGGCCTGCTGAGTGGCGCAGTGGTCTAAGGCACTACATCGCAGTGCTAGCTGTGCCACTAGAGATTCTGGGTTTGAGTCCAGGCTCTGTCGCAGATGGCTGAGACCAGGAGACCCATGGGGAGGTGCACAATTGGCCCAGCACCGTCTGGGTTAGGGGAGGGTTTGGCCGTCAGGGATGTAGTGGGCTGGGCGCAGTGCACGCTGACACAGTCACCAGGTGTACAGTGTTTCCTCCAACACATTGGTGTGGCTGGCTTCCGGGTTAAGTGGGCATTGTGTCAAGAGGCAGTGCGGCTTGGTTGGGTTGGGTTGTGTTTCGGAGGATGTGCGGCTCTCGACCTTCGCCTCTCCCGAGTCCGTACGGGAGTTGCAGCGATGAGACAAGACTGTAACTACCAATTGGGTAGAAAAAGGGGTAAAACACTTAATTTTTTTTTTATTTACATTTTTTATTTTAAATCAGTTTGTTTACATTTCTGCCCTGCTAGAGCTGCCCCGGTCAACTGCAAGTGCTGTTATTGTGAAGTGGAAACGTCTAGGAGCAACAACAGCTCAGCCGTGAAGTGGTAGGCCATACAAGCTCACAGAACAGGACAGACGAGTGCTGAAGCGTGTTAAAATCGTCTGTCCTCGGTTGCAACACTCACTACCTAGTTCCAAACTGCTTCTGGAAGCAACGTCAGCACAATAACTGTTCGTCGGGAGCTTCATGAAATGGGTTTCTATGGCTGAGCAGCCGCACACAAGCCTAAGATCACCAAGCGCCGACTGGAGTGGTGTAAAGCTCGCCGCCATTGGATTCTGGAACAGTGGAAACGTGTTCTCTGGAGTGAGTAATCACGCTTCACCATCTGGCAGTCCAACGGACTAATCTGGGTTTGGCGGATGCCAGAAGAACGCTACCTGCCCCAATGCATAGTACCAACTGTAAAGTTTGGTGGAGGAGGAAGAATGGTTTCGGGCTGTTTTTCATGGTTCGGGCTAGGCCCCTTAGTTCCAGTGAAGGGAAATCTTAACGCCATAGCATACAATGACATTCTAGACGATTCTGTGCTTCCAAATTTGTGGCAACAGTTGGGGAAGGCCCTTTCCTGTTTCAGCATGACAATGCCCCCGTGCACAAAGCGAAGTCCATACAGAAATAGTTTGTCGAGATCGGCGTGGAAGAACTTGACTGGCCTGCACAGAGCCCTGACCTCAACCCCATCGAACACCTTTGGGATTAATTGGAACGCCGACTGCGAGCCAGGCATAATCAACAAACATTAGTGCCCAACCTCACTAATGCTCTTGTGGCTAAATGGAAGCAAGTCCCCGCAGCAATGTTCCAACATATTAATGCCCATGATTTTGGAATGAGATGCTCGACGAGCAGGTGTCCACATACTTTTGGTAATGAGTGTATATTAAAAGACAGCGTTTTCATGAATTTGATTACACATTCAAAAACAGCAAGGGACATGATCCAGGAAGTAGGCAGGACTTTCAAGTCACATGTGCCAAATACAATGGGTGTAGGTTTTGGGATCTATTAAATCAGATCCGCTTTAGCCGACATCCACATAGCGGTTATTTTGGCGTGTCGGAGGTAGAACTGCGTTAGAGCTGTCAAATCCACAAGCAGCTCCTGGCATTATACCTAAAGCGGACATCGCCATTGGATGCATAGAGTTAGATTAAGAGAAATCCCATGCAGCCTTGTTTACAAGTTCAAACACTGGAATGTGAGATGTAATCTACACCTTGATTAGGCTGATAGATATCCTCATTATTTTGTTTAATAGCCTACACTTTCCCGTTCCGAACTTCTAACGCAAGTGGGGCGGGTGTGGCTTTGTGACAATGATAACAAGACCAGCTGCTCACCGATTTGACCGCTACAACTCCAACATAGTTCCACCTTGAACACAGCCAGGTTAACCAGCCAGGTTAACGCTTGATCTGATTGAATCCAGGCCTTTACTATGAAATGTTTGCTCACGAGCCCTTCCCAACGATGCAGAGTAAAAATATATATTTAAAAAATATATATATATACACAAAAAATAATAAAAATAAATAAATAAATGACAATAAAAATTATGTATTGCTATAACCTAACTGACATAAAGGTTATCCATAGATTGTTTCCATAGTAATTTCTTGCTTCTGTGTCTTGGGTTGGCACAATTACCATAAAAACCGTGTAACTGATGGTTATGGATGAAGTCCATCATGAAAATTGAATTAACCGTCATAACTGCAAAAAAATGTCAATTAATGTTTTTTTGTGGATCGAACAGCTGATAGAAAATAGCGCGGTCAGGTATTCGTGTGGCTGAGTCCGTTTCTGCCATAGAATTAGGAATTAGAATACAAGAATATACATGAAAGGTCTTATGACAGTATAAAAGGTCAGCCATATTGTTCAGGGAGTTGGTCAACCATGGGCAGCCATTTGAAGATAATCTGTACAGTATGTTTATTAGCTAGCCAGCCAGTTTAAGTGTAATGATTTCCAATAATTGTTCAGATTAACTGCCAATATGCCAACATTCTATACAAACAATGCAGTCAATCCACAGCCATACACTGGTTGAAATCAGTTGTAAATGCAGCAAGCACTGATATTGTATCATATTATAACACTCACAGCTTTCAAAGAAAACAAACAGTGAGACATTTATGGTCTGTTTAGATATATTTTAGAGACTATTTATACAGAAAATGTGTATAAAACCTGTATAAACTGTATTTATAATTTTATGACAATATTTTAGGTTAACAATCATTCTATTACACAATTTCTGATATCACATGCCTTACTTGAATTGTTCTGCATAAGTAAAACAGAGAAATACAGTACATGCAGTAGAGGTCAATGGAACTCGACCAAAACAATGGGAATGCCATTGAAACGCGTGGGTGAAAGATGCCGTAGAGGAAAGATCCTGAATCTCCTCGTTGCCGCCCAGCTAAATTAGCCTACATTTAGGCTATTGTTTATGTGTGTATTTCACACTATGTTGAGGTAAAAATCTGAGTATAATGGTTGTATGGATGTCAACCCATTACAGTTAAAAACTACCACCAACGATTGCTCTATGCTAGCGAGGCTAACAGTTTATTCGAACGGGAGTTAGCATTTAGCAGTCACTTCTTCAAAACCTGAAAAGGGACTACTTCTAAATGTTATGCAGCGAAAACAGCCAAATATATCCAAATGGGACTTTAGTAATCACATTGTGGGCCTGTTACAATGCATCAATTATGACGGATTTGTATTGAATTTTTTTGACCCCTTTTTCTCTCCAGTTGGTAGTTACAATCTTGTCCCATCGCTGCAACTCCTGTACGGACTCGGGAGAGGCGAAGGTCGAGAGCTGTGCGTCCTCTGAAACACGACCCCGCCAAGCCGCACTGCTTCTTGACACACTGCTTCTTAACCCGGAAGCCAGACGCACCAATGTGGAGGTGCATTGCGCATGGCCCGCCACAGGAATCGCTAGAGTGCGATGGGAAAAGGACAACCCGGCTGTCCCCTAACCCGTACGACGCTGGGCCAATTGTGCGCTGCCTCATGGGTCTGGGATCGAACCAGAATCTGAAGTGACTCAGCTAGCACTGTGATGCAGTGCCTTAGACCGCTGCTCCACTCCAGATGCATAATAATGACGGATTTGTGAATATCCACGTTGTTAGTTAAGATTTGTTGAACATGCGCCAATCTGGAGTCCTTCTTCTATTCCGCGGTCTGCATTCCATTGACCTCTTTACCTCATCTATGAATCACCTCTGCCTCTACTGCCATTCATTCCAATTAGACTGGTTTGGATTTCTCGCTGACTAAAATGGCTGCCATTCTCACTCCATTCTAGAACTGAGTGTTAATGACATAGCCCCTCTAGTAATTTAAATTAGGATCTCTATGGTTTCTGCTGAAACATGGACTCTCCAACGTGATGAAACTTTGTTGCTCCTTGCTGAAACAAGTCAGGAGCGGAGGAAAGGAGAAATTGTTTGTCTTTTGCAATTCAAACGGTTAAAATGGTGACCGGGGTTATTAGGCTGATCGATTTACCATCATCCAAAACTCCATGACAGTCACAGCCTTTGTCACTTCTCAATGATGAAGCTTCTGATGTCTATTCAGATTGCTGGAGTGGGAGAACCTGCGCCCGCACTGTGCACAACTGAAGGGCTTTTCCCCAGTGTGGACGTTCTGGTGCACTTGGAGATGGCTGGCGCACACAAAGCTCTTCTCACACAAGGTGCAGGAAAATGTCCGCTTTCTGGTGTGGATGACTGCATGCCGCCGCAAGTCACTCTCGTGGACAAACTTCTTATTGCAGCTCGGGCAACCATACGGTCGTTCTACGGTACCAGGTGTAACATCTGTGGCGAGATTACGGGAGTGAGAGGAAGTTGTGGCGCTTGGTCTAAAATGGCAGACAGGAAGTGAGGCATGAGCTGGTTGTTGAGCTCCTCTTCCTGGTATTTCAGAGTGTCTATGGAGGCTTGCCAACGAACACCAACTAGCTTTGTTGGCCTCCCTTGCATTTCCTGTGCCAAGAATCATGCCTGTATTTATCTCTGAGGGCCGGAAGCCGGGTGAAACCAATAGCGTGATGTCTCTCATCGATTCGGGGTAAACGGGGCGAATCATTGGTGCGTTCCTCTCAAACACTCCCCCTCCCTGCCTATTTCCAGTCCCATTGACCTTTTGTGTAGTAGCTGTACCCACCTGACCCCACTCTAAATCTCTATCTACCTGCTGGCCACTGGATACAGAGTCAATCACTATCACATGTTCTGATGAGGAATGGAACTCCTTGAGGGAAAACCTGTGGTTTTCTAACCCTACACTTCTCATTTCTATGTCTGAGCTAGTCTGTGTTTCTGGGCCCTCTGGGCCACTCCCTAGGTCCATTACTTTAGTGTGAGCAGCAGAGGCACCATCATCAGTCGCTACTACCTCTCTGCACATCTGGTTTAAAGAATCTCTTAGGAGATTGAGGTCCCCTTTCATGTCACACTTTGTGTCCAGACTCTGCCTCTCTGCTCTGGGTTCAAATCCTGTGTGCTGCTGGGGTCCCTGGTTCACATTCCCTGTTTCTGATTGGAGGAGGACGGCGTCAGATCCACTGACCTCCAAAGCAGTGTTGTAGTTTTTGCCTCTGGGACCTCTGGGCTGGAAGGCGGGATCCTCGGTGGTGGCTGCAGCCAGTTGGGTGGTTAGCTCTCTGCTGCCCTCCACTGTTCTGGCAGGGTGGCTGATCCTAGAGTCCTGGTCATCTGCTTCCCCCTCATCCTTGATGATCAGCAGGTCTGGTTCCCCTTCCTCTGTCTCTGCTGACTGCTGATGGGGTTAAGTGGGAGAGATGAGTGAGTGAGACAGATCATACACTATCTACTGAATGGAGATATGGTCATGACATGGGATTTAGTGTAATTCATAGTAGTTGCCTTGTTGTCATTGTGTTATAATCAGTGGTGTAGTGGAGGGTAAACTCCACCTTCTGTATTTTGCGCAAGCGTTTACAAACCTTTGTCGCAAAAATGCATTGAAAGTATAGGAACTGTTACTTTACCCACCACAATTTTTACCTGCCTATTTTTTTACTACTATAATGTGCTGACATACACGTCTATACAGACATAACCTCATCCCCAGGCGGAAGGAAGTGTGTGGTGCGCGAGACTAAAACAGATATACGTCTGTGACAGTCTAAAATAGGCTGTTAAAATTGGAACTTACCTCATCACTTGTAGCATCCATATGCCTTGATGAAGAGACATCCTCTTGGTCCACGTCTATGGGCTGTCTGTCTCTTGGTATGATGCTGTTCCCAAAACTCCTGTTGGAAAGTCTGGCTCTGCTTTGCCAAGTAGGTCCTGGAAATAAAGGGGGGGTTAATTTGACCCCATCCGCCAATGGTGTTTTACAAAGTACAAAGCAACGGGTTAGCGATTTAGACAGGGGCGGAAATCCCGGGGGGGACGGGGGAGACACGACCCCCCCATCCTGGGAAAAATATGATTTGTCCCCCCCAACATATCACTGAAACATAACTATGTAATTTAAATAATATTAATAATACGCAATGAAAGCAATTGTGCGGATTATAGACACTTAACCTGTTAGGGCTAGAGGGCAGTATTTACACGGCCGGATAAAAAACGTACCCGATTTAATCTGGTTACTACTCCTGCCCAGTAACTAGAATATGCATATAATTGGCTTTGGATAGAAAACACCCTAAAGTTTCTAAAACGGTTTGAATGGTGTCTGTGAGTATAACAGAACTCATATGGCAGGCAAAAACCTGAGAAGATTTCATGCAGGAAGTGGCCTGTCTGACAAGGTGTTGTTGTTCTTGCCTCTGTTTATTGAAGACTGAGGATCTTAGCTGTAACGTGACACTTCCTACGGCTCCCATAGGCTCTCAGAGCCCGGGAAAAAGCTGAACGATATCAAGGTAGCCTCTGGCTGAAACACATTATCGCTTTTGACAAGTGGCCGATCAGAGGACAAAGGGCTTAGGCGCGTGCCCGAGTCGACCCAGTGATTTATTTTCTTTCATCTGTTTACCTAATTGCAGATTCCCGGTCGGAATATTATCGCTTTTTTACGAGAAAAATGGCATAAAAATTGATTTTAAACAGCGGTTGACATGCTTCGAAGTACGGTAATGAAATATTTAGAAATCTTTTGTCACGAAATGCGCCGTGCTCGTGACCCTTATTTACCATTCGGATAGTGTCTTGAACGCACGAACAAAACGCCGCTGTTGGAACATAACTATGGATTATTTTGGACCAAACCAACATTTGTTACATTTAACATTTACATTTAAGTCATTTAGCAGACGCTCTTATCCAGAGCGACTTACAAATTGGTGCATTCACCTATAATATCCAGTAGAACAACCACTTTACAATAGTGCATCTAAATCTTTTAAAGGGGGGGGGGTTAGAAGGATTACTTTATCCTATCCCAGGTATTCCTTAAAGAGGTGGGGTTTCAGGTGTCTCCGGAAGGTGGTGATTGACTCCGCTGTCCTGGCATCGTGAGGGAGCTTGTTCCACCATTGGGGTGCCAGAGCGGCGAACGGTTTTGACTGGGCTGAGCGGGAACTGTGCTTCCTCAGAGGTAGGGAGGCGAGCAGGCCAGAGGTGGATGAACGCAGTGCCCTTGTTTGGGTGTAGGGCCTGATCAGAGCCTGAAGGTACGGAGGTGCCGTTCCCCTCACAGCTCCGTAGGCAAGCACCATGGTCTTGTAGCGGATGCGAGCTTCAACTGGAAGCCAGTGGAGAGAGCGGAGGAGCGGGGTGACGTGAGAGAACTTGGGAAGGTTGAACACCAGACGGGCTGCGGCGTTCTGGATGAGTTGTAGGGGTTTGATGGCACAGGCAGCGAGCCCAGCCAACAGCGAGTTGCAGTAATCCAGACGGGAGATGACAAGTGCCTGGATTAGGACCTGCGCCGCTTCCTGTGTGAGGCAGGGTCGTACTCTGCGAATGTTGTAGAGCATGAACCTACAGGATCGGGTCACCGCCTTGATGTTAGTGGAGAACGACAGGGTGTTGTCCAGGGTCACGCCAAGGTTCTTAGCACTCTGGGAGGAGGACACAAGGGAGTTGTCAACCGTGATGGCGAGATCATGGAACGGGCAGTCCTTCCCCGGGAGGAAGAGCAGCTCCGTCTTGCCGAGGTTCAGCTTGAGGTGGTGATCCGTCATCCACACTGATATGTCTGCCAGACATGCAGAGATGCGATTCGCCACCTGGTTGTCAGAAGGGGGAAAGGAGAAGATTAATTGTGTGTCGTCTGCATAGCAATGATAGGAGAGACCGTGTGAGGATATGACAGAGCCAAGTGACTTGGTGTATAGCGAGAATAGGAGAGGGCCTAGAACAGAGCCCTGGGGGACACCAGTGGTGAGAGCACGTGGTGCGGAGACAGATTCTCGCCACGCCACCTGGTAGGAGCGACCTGTCAGGTAGGACGCAATCCAAGCATGGGCCGCGCCGGAGATGCCCAGCTCGGAGAGGGTGGAGAGGAGGATCTGATGGTTCACAGTATCAAAGGCAGCAGATAGGTCTAGAAGGATGAGAGCAGAGGAGAGAGAGTTAGCTTTAGCAGTGCGGAGAGCCTCCGTGACACAGAGAAGAGCAGTCTCAGTTGAATGCCCAGTCTTGAAACCTGACTGATTAGGATCAAGAAGGTCGTTCTGAGAGAGATAGCAGGAGAGCTGGCCAAGGACGGCACGTTCAAGAGTTTTGGAGAGAAAAGAAAGAAGGGATACTGGTCTGTAGTTGTTGACATCGGAGGGATCGAGTGTAGGTTTTTTCAGAAGGGGTGCAACTCTCGCTCTCTTGAAGACGGAAGGGACGTAGCCAGCGGTCAAGGATGAGTTGATGAGCGAGGTGAGGTAGGGGAGAAGGTCTCCGGAAATGGTCTGGAGAAGAGAGGAGGGGATAGGGTCAAGTGGGCAGGTTGTTGGGCGGCCGGCCGTCACAAGACGCGAGATTTCATCTGGAGAGAGAGGGGAGAAAGAGGTCAAAGCACAGGGTAGGGCAGTGTGAGCAGGACCAGCGGTGTCGCTTGACTTAGCAAACGAGGATCGGATGTCGTCAACCTTCTTTTCAAAATGGTTGACGAAGTCATCCGCAGTGAGGGAGGAGGGGGGGGGGGGGGGGGGGGGGAGGGGGAGGAGGATTCAGGAGGGAGGAGAAGGTAGCAAAAAGCTTCCTAGGGTTAGAGGCAGATGCTTGGAATTTAGAGTGGTAGAAAGTGGCTTTAGCAGCAGATACAGAAGAGGAAAATGTAGAGAGGAGGGAGTGAAAGGATGCGAGGTCCGCAGGGAGGCGAGTTTTCCTCCATTTCCGCTCGGCTGCCCGGAGCCCTGTTCTATGAGCTCGCAGTGAGTCGTCGAGCCACAGAGCAGGAGGGGAGGACCGAGCCGGCCTGGAGGATAGGGGACAGAGAAAATCAAAGGATGCAGAGAGGGAGGAGAGGAGGGTTGAGGAGGCAAAATCAGGAGATAGGTTGGAGAAGGTTTGAGCAGAGGGAAGAGATGATAGGATGGAAGAGGAGAGAGTAGCAGGAGAGAGAGAGCGAAGGTTGGGACGGCGCAATACCATCCGAGTAGGGGCAGAGTGAGAAGTTTTTGATGAGAGCGAGAGGGAAAAGGATACAAGGTAGTGGTCGGAGACTTGGAGAGGAGTTGCAATGAGATTAGTGGAAGAACAGCATCTAGTAAAGATGAGGTCAAGCGTATTGCCTGCCTTGTGAGTAGGGGGGGAAGGTGAGAGGGTGAGGTCAAAAGAGGAGAGGAGTGGAAAGAAGGAGGCAGAGAGGAATGAGTCGAAGGTAGACGTGGGGAGGTTAAAGTCACCCAGAACTGTGAGAGGTGAGCCATCCTCAGGGAAGGAACTTATCAAGGCGTCAAGCTCATTGATGAACTCTCCAAGGGAACCTGGAGGGCGATAAATGATGAGGATGTTAAGCTTGAAAGGGCTGGTAACTGTGACAGCATGGAATTCAAATGAGGAGATAGGCAGATGGGTCAGGGGAGAAAGAGAGAATGTCCACTTGGGAGAGATGAGGATTCCAGTGCCACCACCCCGCTGGCTCGATGCTCTAGGGGTATGCGAGAACACGTGGGCAGACGAGGCGAGAGCAGTAGGAGTAGCAGTGTTATCTGTGGTGATCCATGTTTCCGTCAGCGCCAGGAAGTCTAGGGACTGGAGGGTAGCATAGGCTGAGATGAACTCAGCCTTGTTGGCCGCAGACCGGCAGTTCCAGAGGCTGCCGGAGACCTGGAACTCCACGTGGGTCGTGCGCGCTGGGACCACCAGGTTAGAGTGGCAGCGGCCACGCGGTGTGAAGCGTTTGTATGGCCTGTGCAGAGGGGAGAGAACAGGGATAGACAGACACATAGTTGACAAGCTACAGAAGAGGCTACGCTAATGCAAAGGAGATTGGAATGACAAGTGGACTACACGTCTCGAATGTTCAGAAAGTTAAGCTTACGTTGCAAAAAATCTTATTGACTAAAATGACGAAAATGATACAGTACTGCTGGCTGGTGGAGTAGGCTAGCTAGCAGTGGCTGCGTTGTTGACTTTGTTTGACCGTGTAGCTGGCTAGGTGTAGCTGGCTAGGTGACCTCGATAGTTTCAGTACTACACCTTGTCATGATACAAAAGCAACTTTGTAGCTAGCTAACATAACACTAATCAAGACGTTCCTTTGTAATGTATTTAGTTTCTACAGTGTTACTAGTTGGCTGGGGTTGGAAAAAAAATGGCGTCGCGGGGGACGGCAATAGCTGGCTAGCTAACCTCGGTAATTACTAAACTACACAATTATCAAGCTATGACAAAGACAACTATGTAGCTAGCTAGCCAACACTGCACTAGTCAAATCGTTCCGTTGTAAAGTATTGGTATCTACAGCGCTGCTAGTCGGTAACAGTTGGCTAGCTGTTGGCTAGCTAGCTAGCAGTGGGTTAATGATGACTAGGTGTGTTGTTATTGAAGTTGTTATTGAAGTAGAAGTCCTGGGAGTGCATTCTGACGAAGAACACCAAAGGTAATCAAACTTTTCTAATAGTAAATCGGAGTTTGGTGAAGGCTAAACTTGCTGGGTGTCTAAATAGCTAGCCCTGTGATGCCGGGCTATCTACTTAGAATATTGCAAAATGTGCTTTCACCGAAAAGCTATTTTAAAATTGGACATATCGAGTGCATAGAGGAGTTCTGTATCTATAATTCTTAAAATAATTGTTATGCTTTTTGTGAACGTTTATCGTGAGTAATTTAGTAAATTGTTAGTAAATTCGCCGGAAGTTTGCGGGGGGTATGCTAGTTCTGAACGTCACATGCTAATGTAAAAAGCTGTTTTTTGATATAAATATGAACTTGATTGAACAAAACATGCATGTATTGTATAACATAATGTCCTAGGTGTGTCATCTGATGAAGATCATCAAAGGTTAGTGCTGCATTTAGCTGTCTTCTGGGTTTTTGTGACATTATATGCTAGCTTGAAAAATGGGTGTCTGATTATTTCTGGCTGGGTACTCTGCTGACATAATCTAATGTTTTGCTTTCGTTGTAAAGCCTTTTTGAAATCGGACAGTGTGGTTAGATTAACGAGAGTCTTGTCTTTAAAATGCTGTAAAATAGTCATATGTTTGAGAAATTGAAGTAATAGCATTTCTAAGGTATTTGAATATCGCGCCACAGGATTCAACTGGCTGTTACGTAGGTGGGACGATTTGGTGCCACCTGCCCTAGAGAGGTTAATAGCGCGTTTTTAAGTTTCAAAAGATTGCAACCCCCCCACCCTTTGCCTCACAATGGTTTGATCCACTGCCAGTTCCTTAGTTGGCAAGGTAACAGAGGGGTGTGTCTACTGTCTGAAAGGCACTCAATGAACATAACTGATGTGAGGAACCTCTTGAGACTCTCATCCAGTTAGCGGGATCATTTTCCAGCGAAAACTCCTGGCGACATTAGCATAACGAAATTCAATATTTATTTTTTTCAAATATAGGACTGTCTCATATCGTTTTATAGATACACCTCTCTTGAATCGACCCTCGTCGTCCGATTTCAAAAAGGTTTTACAGGAAAAGCACAACATTAGATTATGTTAGAGGAGTACATGGTAAAAGTAGCATCATTTGAATTTTCCGACCAAGCACATGCATCACAAATAACCAAAAAACAGCTAAATGCAGCACTAACCTTTTACAAACTTCATCAGATGACACACCTAGGACATCATGTTACACACAGCATGCATTCTTTTGTTCAATAAAGGTCATATTTCTATATAAAAACAGCATTTTACATCGGCGTCTGACGTTGGCTAACTATTTTCCCATAAAATGCGTCCCGGGAAACAGTGCTACAATTTCATAAATTACTATTCGAAAACGATTTTTTTATTTTATATTGTCAATCTAAGATTTATAGATGAATATCTCTTGAAAACACCCGTCATAACAGATTTTAAATTAACTTTACAGGGTAATCACACTTTGAGATAAAAGGGGATGCGATACTCAGAAAATGAGCTAGAAAACCTAGCTCGGCGCCATCTTGGAACAATCGCAAATCACATCTGATCTTGTATAATATTGTCAATAATCCCTCACCTTTAGTTGTCTTCATCAGAAAGCACTTCCAGGAATCCCAGGTCCACGACAAATGTATTTTCGGTCGAAAAAGTCCATCCTTTATGTTCCATTAGCTTGCTGTTGTTAGCGCGTCTGAAGGCTGTATCCAAATGTTGATCCGTGCGCGGGACTTAGGTTACGAAAAATAACTTTTTTCCCTCCTTTAGGTTCGTTCAAACATGTCAAACGTTGTATAACATTAATCTTCAGGGCCTGTTTCAACAAGAGAGCCAATAAGATTCGAGTGGGACGATTTCATTGTGTTTCAAAACGTTTCCAAAGGTGGGGGTAGACACGGCCGCCGACGTCACAATGCTGATGGCCCTCCTACTGTGACCAATTGCCACAGCGTCTCCTTCACTGAGTTTCGACAGTAGAAGCCTCAAAACACTTTGTAAAGACTGGGGACATCTAGTGGAAGCACTAGAAAGTGCTCAATGAACGTTTTTTCACATTGTGAATTACAGGGAAGCCTGTGAAGTCGATTCCACAATTCAGAATCCCACTTCCTGTTTCAATCGGTCTCGGGGTTTTGACTGCCATATGAGTTCTGTTATACTCACAGACACCATTCAAACAGTTTTAGAAACTTTAGGGTGTTTTCTATCCATATAAAATAAGTATATGCATGTCCTAGCTTCTGAGTTTGATTAGTAGGCCGTTGAAAATGGGAACTAATTTTTTCCAAAATGCGCTGTGGCGCCCCCTATGGTAGGATATCCTCAAGAGGTTTTTTAATTAATCCAGTCAATCGCGCACACACACTAGCTGAATATGCAGAGCTAGCGCGCAAATATTAACTATTAAGCTAGCTAGTACCTATTCCATTTATGTGGCCTCGTCAAAGATGGAATCTTTGCTATCGTCAATTTATTCCAAGATCAGCATGCAGATGATGTAAATTAGTGCTTCAAAGTCCCTGTGATAAGGTTAGCGATAAACTGAAGTCCAAACTGAACAGAACTACACTCTCTTTTACCATTGTCTTAAATATATTTAATGGTCTCGGTACAAAAGCTAAATTGTTGCAAGGGAACTTTTATTTATTTATTTTATTTCACCTTTATTTAACCCGGGTAGCAAAGATTATAGCAAACACCACTGAAACGGAATTGGTGCTCGCTAGCTTTGAAAATCCAGCTATTGTTGGAAGCCAGCCAATATGAAACAAACTATTAAAATGACAAAAGGTTGCAGCATATGTTGTGTAAATGGTGAACTCATACAGCTGTCAACTCTTGTCATTTTAATCTGTTTCACATTTGCTAGCTACCTTTTAGATCGAAGCCCAAATAGAATGATAAAAGATAAGATGATAGAAGCCCATCTCCTACTGTAAATAACCTACACACTGTGTGTGTGTGTGTGTAGCCAGCCAGGTAGAAAAATGGCAGAAAAATAAAAGACGGACATCAGAGTATTTTTCAGTACACCAAAACGCAAAGTAAGAACCCTAGTAGCCTAATATCTCAAAGACTAGTTGATAAAATGTTCATAAGAAAGAAATGAAATTCTAATGGAAATGTTTCACAATGATGTCATTGGGCAGAGCAGGCAACAGATGGCACACAGACAGCAGAGTTGGGGACAGATATGCAGGGACAGACTGGCAGAGACAGGGAGTCTCAGGTAAGTTTGTTGAGTCTTTGTTTGGCAACATTATGAAAGGTTCTCCATTTTTTTTACTTGTAAAATAGGAACATAATTGGAAAATGCCATGGATACCCCCACTCTCAACTTAAACTGGTGACTGAACTAAGATTTGTTAAAGGCAATGATATTGCTGTTGTGATTAGTTGTGTAGTTTTGGGTACCGGTAGTTAGGAGTACGGCAAACAACTTATTTCTTTACCATATTACCATGTAGGCTATGTGTTACAGCACTACTTTTGGTGTCCCCCTCAGGAATTGCTCTTGAGAAAATTTCATGTAATTGTCCCCTCCAAAGTTGATATCAGATTTTCGCCCCTGGATTTAGACTATGTGCATGCACACTGTCATAATTCATCATCACCACCAACCTGTCGTTGCAGTCTCTCGATGGTTGTGTCTGTTTAGCAGGCGTATTCCATGGAAGCGGTTGTGGACGGACCCATCTGAAAACTTTGTTCTCTCTGCTCGAAACCTGGCGATCTGAAGTTCCATCAATTTCATTTTCCGCCGGAGAAAATCGTTCTCCTTGTGGCTTTGGGACATTTTCAGATGTACAACGGCATAGCCATCGTCAACAATTTTGCAGATTTCGGCTACAGCAGCGTTGGCTAGCACCTCCATGATTGAGGCTATCTGCCCCTGGAACTCGACCACGGAATTCGACATTGTCCCCCGACGCTTTTGGCCCCTTTTCAACGAAACAGTTTTTATGTTTTCTATGTTATGATAATTTACAGTTATCTAGCTAACTATTAAAATAAAGAGAATCATATCAGAAACTACACATCGCTGGCTAGCTTTGTTTTTAGCTGGTGAGATTATGTTTCCATATGCTGGATGGTAGAGTTGAAAGTTGGACACCGCCACCTACTGTACAGGAGTGCTGCACAATAACAACAATGTTGGAGCTATGTAATAAACAGGTTCTCTGGCGTAAACCATTATTCATGATAAAAACAGCAATAACAACAGTATGACTGACATTAAATAGATATTAATTCCATCCATCACATCTCTATAATTTGCTTGTAGCCGATCAGCCTAATAGTACATCTATATTGTTGAGATGCAAAATTACATTTTAATGATTAAATACTGCTCTTTGGTTTGCCACTGCACCAATACATATCAAATCACATTTTTATTTGTCACATGCGCCCAATACAATCTTACCGTGAAATGCTTACATGGAAGCAAATTCATAAGGATGTTTCAAATCTTCAGCTGTCATAATTTATACATTATCAATCCACTCAGTCCCATATTTTTCTCTTTATACTGTTACATTGTTCAGAGTTAGCAAGTGTTTACTTAAGAGTACATTCTCAGTGTGGTTCTTAGGTTAGTTTTGAGACTAGTATTAACCCTGAGTCTACTCTTCGATTAACTTCATTTTTATTGAAGGCATTTATTTATTCATTTGGACGTCGTGTTGTATGATGATTGTGTATTTTTGTACTTGAACTAAATAGTAAATACTAATTGTTGAAGGAAAAGGTGTGTGTTTGATTTAATTCACTACTTTATTAAAAGTCAAAGAAGGCTGATTTGTAAAACATTTGATTCCTTTTGGTAGCAGCTACGATACAGTAGGTGGCAATGTTGGAACTAACATAAATCTTGCGTGTTGCGACCTTTATTTTGGAAAAATATCGAGGAAGTAACCGACAACCTTTTGTTTCCGGAACAAAAACAAACGAAATAGAGATGTGTTCGAAGCATACCGCCTGTGTGACGTCTCACGGCATTAACTGAACACTGCATTGCAAATGAGCTAGTAGGACTATAACATAAGTGTTTAACATATAAATAGTACCAAGCCAAGGAAGGGCATGTCCAATAGCGTCGTCTTTCATGCTCAGCTGGCCTCCATCATTGAGGTTTTGGCGAATGCAGCCGTTGCCGAAATCTGCAAACTTGTAGATGACGGCCATGCTGCCTTACGTTTGGAAATTTCACATAGTCAGAAAGAAATTGATAACCTGCGGAGGAAGCTGGTTTTGACAAAATTCCAGAATTCTCGACGAAGCGCAGGGAGATTTGGAGCCCTGCGACGCACAGTTCACAGGCGAGTGGACACGGATCATGTTGTCCGGGAGAGAGAGAGCTTCGTAGAAAAGGCAAAAAGCAGACTTGGATATGGTATTTTTTTTATTTTTTTTACCTTATTTCAACACATTAAAAATGATGTGTAATGTAACGTTTATGAAGGGTTCTCTTTTCTGGTGCAGTGGAAAATCGTTTTGCCTACAGTGAAGGGGGCAAATGTATGCAGGATGTCACCAACCGAAGAGACGCAGGACGCACAGCGACAGACCAGGATGGGGCCGTGCAGGTCAATTGTCATAGACATGGTCAAATTGATTATTTGTGTTCTCATATTTAAATGTTGGTGGGGATATATTTCTAATAAAACATGTTCTGCTGAATACAAAAACACAGATGGCAGATATACAAGAGGCACCACTTATCAAAATGGAAAATCTTGACACCAGCATAACGGAAGGTATTATGCAATTTACACTTTATGTTGAGTAAAGCCTTCAATGTTTATTGCTGTATTTGATTTACTTCTTAGTCAATACCCATAACTAATAAATAAGGCAAAGAAGAATCAGTCTCCACTACAGGAAGCTGATCTTGTGCTTTACGTTTACCCATTTCAGAGATTGTCCAAATGGTCAGTGAGAGCAGTGAGAAGATCATTGTAGCAGAACCAGGTTCTTCATCATCTACTGAAACCACAGATCTTCTGGACCAGCAGGGCAACAGACACAGCGCTCCAGACACCTCACTCAATATAGAACCTGAAAACCAGTCGTTCCAGCATCCAGCATCACAATATAACAGAGCAAGACATGACCATCAGGTTGTTGAGGGTGTGACCTGGGAAACTGACCATCAACCCATATCATACAGCCTGTCTCAATGGACAGAGAACCAAGAGACTGACAACCAAACTGTGAATGCTCCTCACAATGCAGGGCCAGACTCCAAAAGGCTGTCTGAACATCCAGAGAGGAGAGGGGTGTCTGGTAACTCTGGGGTCTGCATGTCTGCTTTGGGGTCTCTGGACTGGGTGCCTGATGTGGTGATGGTGGACTCAGTTCCCATTAAAGTGGAGGCAGATATGAGTTCAGAATGGAGCATAACTGGCCAAGAGGTGACATCTGGAGAGGTCTGTTCAGACAGCAGGCAGCTTGCGGACAACAGAGGAAGAGGGGGAATGGAGTCTAGACAGACAAAGTGTCCCACTGACACTCAACATGTAGAGCAAGGGAGAACTGTAGGATCAAGGTCCAAGTTGGCAGATTTCAGTGGACTGCCCAACCGAAACAGATTTTCATCCCCAAGAGTTACTCTCCACCAGGTTCCCCAAAGAGGGAAGCCAGCCAACTTCCCGAATTTCAACAGAGGCTCCACTTCTTCATCAAAAGGCATAGAAAAGCAGCCACAACAGCTAACGTCTCACTCCACCAAGAGGCAGCTCCGGTGCAGCCTCTGTGGAAAGCCCTTTCCTCAGCCGGCATACCTAAGGAGGCACATGCGGGTCCATACGGGGGAGAAACCGTACGGCTGCAGCCACTGCACCAAGCGCTTCTCCCACAGCCACCAGCTGAAGATGCATGAGAGGGTGCACACCGGAGAGAAACCGTTTCATTGCATCTACTGCGGGAAGTGCTTCACCCAGTCCGGCCACATGAAGAGGCATCTCCTTGTCCACACTGGCGGCAGGCCACAGGACGTTGGGCTGCCCTGAGTGTTCCAGGGTGAAGTTTCCCCTAGGTACAGATCTAGAATCAGCTTCCTCTTCCCCAATCCTAACCTTAACCATTAGTGAAAAAAATATACTAAACTGACCGAAGATCAGCTTTCTAGGGGTAACTTCACACTACTCCACCTGGCATAATGAGAAGTAGGGCCAGGAGTTTTTCCTCACCATGTGATCAGACCAGGAAAAACTCCTCCAGTTGTAAGTGGAATGGCTCCACACTACTGGGGTTTTCATATGAACACTGGGTCCATGTGTTTTTAACAGTTTGGATAGTTACCACATTGAACACTACCCTCGGTGTGTAGTGGTAGTGTTTTCAGTTCAACTGGCTTGATGCTTGGTCCAGAGTGGACTGATAATCTATAACTTATGACAGGTGAAGATTTTAAAAATCATTGGTGCAGTACAGTAATTTATTTGAATTGTATTTATTATTTATTTGACCAGGTGAGTTGACTGAGAATACATTGTGATTTACAGCAACGTCCTGGGGTAAACTACAAAACATAGGCCTAGTTAAAAACCATAGTTAACACACAGAAATATAAGCAAGCAAAGAAAAAAATACAATAAAGATCAATTTCAAGAATTCCAATTTCCTTTTGCCTCTCAACAATATAGATGTACTATAAGAATGATAGGCTACAAGCAAATTATAGAGATGTGATGGAATTAATATATATTTAGTGTCTGTCCTCATACAATAAAGTAGGCTAATGTAATTGAATAATAATTGATTTATATAGTGCTTTTCTACCAACTGAGGTACTCAAAGTGCTTTACATAGTAAGGGAGAAACTCACCTGATCCACCACCAAGGTGATGCATAGCAACCATTTTTATGCCAGAACGCTTACCAAACAGCAGCTAGAAAGGTGAGGAGTGATATATGCCAATTGGGGAGATGATTAGGTGGCCATGATGGTATGAGGGCCAGACTAGGAATTTAGCCAGGGCACCGGGGTGAACACACCTACTCTTACGATAAGTGCCATGGGATTTTTAATGACCACAGAGAGTCAGAACACCCATTTAACATCCCATCCAAAAGACAGCACCCTTCGTAGGGCAATGTCCCCCCTACTGCCCTAGGGATATCCTTAGACCAGAGGGGAGTGCTCTCTACTGGCTTTACAATACCACTTCCAGCAGCACCTGGTCTCCCATCCAGTGTCCATCCCTGCTTAGCTTCAGAGGCAAACCAGCAATGGGATGCAGGGTGGCATGCTGCTGGTCTCAAGTTGAAGGCATGTATCAAATTGTTGTTTACTGAAACTCCCAAAGTCTTTCCAATCAATGTAATAAATGTTAAACAATAGCCTACCTTTTGTGTGGTCACCTAGATGATAATTGTCAACACTGTTATGATTTCAGACAAGCTTGGGGACTCGTCTTGATAAATCAATCAACGTCAGATTTTAGTTTTCACTGAATCTCCGTTTTGATATTGGTTAGGCTGCAATTAGTCTGGAGAAATGTTATCTATAGTTGAGGTGAGTGCTGCTCTGATCATCTTGTCTAGTTAGCTCATTTATTAGAATATTTTGCCAGTAGTTTAACAGGTGGGTTATTTTGCTCTTGACTAAAGTCGTTTAGTAGCCTAGGCCTACTCACGACCAAAAACCTGTTGTTTCACTGAATCTCCATCTGTAACTATAGGCTACTTGGTTAATTCTCTGGCTGCGCAAATAGGTATTCATTTACTCATCGATCACTGATCAGAAACATTTAGCATGCAATAGTGTAGCCTGAATCAAGTGTTTATCGATCACTGATCAGAAACATTTAGCATGCAATAGTGTAGCCTGAATCAAGTGTTTATCGATCACTGATCAGAAACATTAAGCATGCAATAGTGTAGCCTAAATCAAGTGTTTATCGATCACTGATCAGAAACATTTAGCATGCAATAGTGTAGCCTGAATCAAGTGTAGCACTATTTTTTTTGTTCGATCGCGTATAGGCAACTATTAACGCCCGCGGAGGTTGTGAAATATGAACACGAGAATCACTTTATTTAGAAAATATAGATTGCTAGTATTTTCTGAAGATATTATCAATGTAAGAGCATACGCGCCTGCTCCCTAACAAAGTGAAGTGAGGGTAGAGATGAAACGTGGAAGAAAAAAGCATGGACTTGGGCTCTGTTTCAAAATACCACCTTTTTTTTATATATAGGACAGCGGTTCCACACGTTTCCGTGACAAGTTGTGAAGGGAAAATATAAATGTCATTTTTTTCCCCCCTGTATTCCATTATATTCTTATTATAAAATATATATGTGTTGACTATGATCGGGTAGGTGGGTCTTGTCTGTTCAATGAACAAAATAATGAACTATTAATTTGGACGTAACGTTGCCTAATTAAACCCCAAAATATGTTATTCTATTCTTTTGAAAATACATTTTTATTCGTGTTATAATGTTTCGTAGGCCCTGCCTGAATGCATTAATAATATATATATTATTATATATATTATTTTTGGTGGTATGTATTTATATTCAATGGATTTATTAAAGTAGACGCCCACCCACATCTGCACACCAATACTACCACCCAACAGCGGCATGCACATGGGAGGTATAAAAGTCGTATTCAGGCAAGAATGTGTTAAAAATAGGCATGTTTGTAAGGGGATCATATAAAAATGGCCCATTTTTTTATTACAGGAAAAAAAAGACCGTAAATCCTATGTGAAAGCAGTACTCCACATCTAAACCATTGTTGTTATTGTGGAGCACTCCTCTACAGTAGGTGGCGGTGTTGTACTTTCAATTGAATTGCACAGTCCAGTTTATGATTACATTACCGTGAAGATGAGGAAAAAACAAATCTCAACAGCTACTTACAAACAAAGCTAGCTAGCGATGTTTAGTTTATGATATGCTTGTATCCATTTTAATAGCTAGATAGATAATTGTGAATGATCATAATATAGAAAAACAAAAATACTGTTTCATTGAAAAGGGGCCAAAAGCGTTGGGGGACAATGTCGGGTTCCGTTGCTGATTTCCAGGCGCAGATAGCCTCAATCATGGAGGTGCTAGCCAACGCTGCTGTCGCCGAAATCTGCAAAGTTGTTGACGATGGCTATGCGGTTGTACATCTGGAGATGACTCAAAGCCACAAGGAGAACGAATTTCTCCGGAGGAAAATGAAATTGATGGAACTTCAGGTCGCCAGGTGTCGAGCAGAGAGAACAAAGTCTTCCGAGGGGTCCGTCCACAACCGCTTTCATGGAATACGCCTGCTCAACAGACACAACAATCGAGAAACTCCAACGACAGGTTGGTGATGATGCTTAATTTTACAGTGTGCACATAAATTATGATCATTTTCAGTTTGACCCCATCCATCAATGGTGTTTAATAAAGTACAAATCAAGCATATGATGTATGCATGTCAATACAGTTAAGGATGTATTATTGACATTAGACCTATATGTGTTATGCATACATCCAGGATGTGTACACTTACTGGCCAGTTTATTAGGTACATCGATCTAGTACTGGGTCAGACCTCCCTTTGCCACCAGAACAGCCAGAATTCTCTGGTGCATGGAAACGTACCTCAATTTGTATCGAGGGACCAAACGTATGCCAGGAATGATTCCCCACACCATTACACCACCGCCACAAGCCTGTACTGTTGACAGCAGGCAGGATGGGGCCATGGACTCATGCTGCTTACGCCAAATCCTGCCTTTGCCTCAGTTGTCTAGTGTTGGTGATCGCGTGCTCACTAGAGCCGCTTCTTCTTGTTTTTAGTTGATAGGAGTGGAACCTGGTGTGGTCGTCTGCGGCAATAGCCCATCCGTTACAAGGACCGCTGAGATGTGCGTTCTGAGATGCTGTTCTGACCCATTATTTGCCTGTTTGTGGCCCGCCTGCTAGCTTGCATGATTCTTGCCATTCTCCTTTGACCTCTCATCAACGAGCGGTTTTCCCGCACAGGACTGCCGCTAGCTGGATGTTGTTTGTTTCACGCACCATTGTCAGTAAACTTTAGACACTGTCGTGCGTGAAAAACCCAGGACCAGCCGTTTCTGAGATACTGGAACCGGTGCGCCTTGCACCGACGAATATACCACGCTCAAAGTTGCTTAGGTCACTCGTTTTTCCCATTCTAACATTGTCAAACAGTAACTGAATGCCTCGATGCCTGTCTGCCTGCTTTAAACAGCAAGCCACAGCACACCTGACTAGCTGTCTATAGGAGCGAACCATTTTCGTGAACGGAGCATTGTACATAATCAAATCAAATGTATTTATATAGCCCTTCGTACATCAGCTGATATCTCAAAGTGCTGTACAGAAACCCAGCCTAAAACCCCAAACTGCAAGCAATGCATGTGAAAGAAGCACGGTGGCTAGGAAAAACTCCCTAGGAAAAACTCCCTAGAAAGGCAAAAACCTAGGAAGAAACCTAGAGAGGAACCAGGCTATGAGGGGTGGCCAGTCCTCTTCTGGCTGTGCCGGGTGGATATTATAACAGAACATGGTCAAGATGTTAAAATGTTCATAAATGACCAGCATGGTCAAATAATAATAATCATAGTAGTTGTCGAGGGTGCAACAAGCACGTCCGGTGAACAGGTCAGGGTTCCATAGCCGCAGGCAGAACAGTTGAAACTGGAGCAGCAGCACGGCCAGGTGGACTGGGGACAGCAAGGAGTCATCATGCCAGGTAGTCCTGAGGCATGGTCCTAGGGCTCAGGTCCTCCGAGAGAAAGACAGAAAGAGAGAATTAGAGAGAGCATAATAAACTAGCCACTGAGTGTATATTGTACTGTCACCACGGCTAGTATCCTTCTAGCTCTATACACATATTACACACGGACATGAACGTATTATGCTTGCTTTGTTCTTTGTAAAACACCATTGATGGATGGGGTCAAATTAACCTCCCCTTTATTTCCAGCACCTACTTGGCAAAGCAGAGCAAGACTTTCCAACAGGAGTTTTGGGAACAGCAGCATACCAAGAGACAGACAGCCCATAGACGTGGACCAAGAGGATGTCTCTACATCAAAGCATATGGATACTACAAGTGATGAGGTAAGTTCCAATTTTAACAGCCGATTTCAGACTGTCGCAGACTTACGTCTGTTTTAGTCTCGGACACCAGACACTTCCGCCTGGGGATGAGGTTATGTCTGTATAGACGTGTATGTCAGCACATTATAACTAGTGATGTTAACAGTGAGTAAAGTAACACTCCCTATACTTTCAATGCATTTTTGCACAAAAGGTTTGTAAAGGCATGCGCAAAATACAGAAGGTGGAGTTTACACCACTGATTATAACACAATAACAACAAGGCAACTACTATGAATTACACTAAATCCCATGTCATGCCCATATCTCCATTCAGTAGATAGTGTATGCTCTGTCTCACTCACTCATCTCTCCCACTTAACCCCATCAGCAGTCAGCAGAGACAGAGGAAGGGGAACCAGACCTGCTGATCATCAAGGTGGAGGGAGAAGCAGATGACCAGGACTCTAGGATCAGCCACCCTGCCAGAACAGTGGAGGGCAGCAGAGAGCTAACCACCCAACTGGCTGCAGCCACCACAGAGGACCCTGCCATTCAATCCAGTGGCCCCAGAGGCAACAACAACTACAATAACACCACTATGGAGGTCAGTGGATCTGACACCGTCCTCCTCCAGTCAGAAACAGGGACTGTGAACCAGGGACCACAGCAGTACACAGGATTTGAACCCAAAGCAGAGAGACAGAGTCTGGACACAAAGTGTGATATGAACGGGGACCTCAATCTCCTAAGAGATTCTTTAAACCAGGTGTGGAGAGAGGTAGTAGAGACTGATGATGGTGCCTCTGCTGCTCACACTAAAGTAATGGACCTAGGGAGTGGCCCAGTGGGCCCAGAAACACAGACTAGATCTGCCATGGAAATGAGAAGTGTAGGGTTAGAAAACCACAGGTTTTCCCCCAAGTCATTCCATTCCTCATCAGAACATGTGATAGTGATTGACTCTATATCCAGTGGGCAGCAGGTAGATAGAGATTTTGAGTGGGGTCAGGTGGGTACAGCTAATACACAGGTCAATGGAACTGGAAATAAGCAGGAAGTGGGAGTGTTTAACAGAAACACACCAATGATTCGCCACGATTCGATGAGAGACAACACAACGCAATTGGTTTCACCCGGCTTCCGGCCCTCAGAGATAAATACAGGCATGCAGCTTGGCACAGGTGAGGCCAACAAAGCTAGTTGGTGCTCATTGGCAAGCCTCCACAGACACTCTGAAATACCAGGTAGAAGAGCTCAACAACCAGGTCATACCTCACTTCCTGATTGCCATTTTAGACCAAGCGCCACAACTTCCTCTCACTCCAGTAATCTCGCCACAGATATTAGACCTGGTACCGTAGAACGACCGTATGGTTGCCCGAGCTGCAATAAGAAGTTTGTTCACGAGAGTGACTTGCGGCAGCATGCTGTCATCCACACCAGAAAGCGGCCGTTCGCCTGCACCTTGTGTGAGAAGAGATTTGTGTCCCGCGCCAAGCTCCAAATGCACCTGAACGTCCACACTGGCGAGAAGCCCTTCAGTTGTGCACATTGCGGGCGCAGGTTCTCCCACTCCAGCAATCTGAAAAGACATCAGAAGCTTCATCATTGAGAAATTGGACCGAAGCAAGAAATTCCTATTGAAAAAAGCTGTTATAGCAATATCATGAGTTCAAATGCTATTGGTTCAGACATAGTCGTATTTCTGCAGGATGTTTACCCTGGTCTCTTACGTCTACAATACAATGTGGTTCATATTTACATTATCTACAAAGATTGTTACGTTTTCTTGGCTTCTTAAAAGGCCAACAGCATCACTCACATTGACTGTTAAGGTTGATCATGGTTCAATATAGCTGCCTCAGACGAAAGTTATAGCAGATACTGACATTGTACTGTCCTTTTGTACCAATTTGACCAATGGCTATTGCTGTTTGTTTGTCAATTCTTAGAATTCCATCAATAAATAATATTTTTCAAAGAATTCCATGGTGCTTCTTGACTCAGTATAGTTTGACCCTAAATATATATTGACACTATATAGATTGACCACAGCTAGCACATAACATTCTGAGAACCATATGTTTCTTAGATGGAAATTTCAGTATTTCAGCATAACGTTTCCTAAAACGTCCCATAAAAACCACACGAAAACATTAGTAACGTTCAAAAAACGTTCTAAGAATGTTATTTAAAAGCATACATTCCTTTCTTAGCATCAGCATAACTGTATCCTCTATCTTGTTAAGTGTGTTCAGGTGTGTTGGCCGCTCCCACTAATTGGCCACACCTGATCTTAATGAGTGTTTGTTTCCTTTGAAAGGGGTCTGTTTGAATAGACTAAAATGAACAGCTTTGTATAAGTAAAAAAAATGAACATGGCGTGTTAGCTCCATCATGGTGGCACTGTGAAGTCATTTCATGGATAGAGAACAGAAGATCATAGGTTAGAATCTCACTGATGCCATGCCATAATAAAAAAATACATGTGTTTGCATCTGTGCGTGGGAGTTCAAAACAGTTAACCCAAACTAAGCTAGCAGTGTTATGAAAGTCTTATTGAAACATGTTTTCAGAACGTCATTTAATTACCTTAAAAAAAAACTAGAATTTCCGTTCTCAGAACGTTAATAAAACCTCCCAGTAAAACTTTCAGGGAACCATAGTAAAACATTTTTTGAATCTCCCAGAACAAGCAAAATGTTCACTTCCGTTTTTAGAACGTTTAAAAAACGTTAAGTTTTACCAGTCAGGAAACGTATGACTTAGTTTCCAGAACCAATGGGAAACCAAAAACTTAGGTTCCTACAATTTCCAAAGAACTAATTGTGCTAGCTGGGCCTGATTCATGCAGTCTCCTCTGAACAGTTGATGTTGAGATGTGTCTGTTACTTGAACTCTGTGAAGCTTTTATTTGGGCTGCAATTTCTGAGGCTGGTAACTCTAACTCGGCGGCAGGTAGCCTAGTGGTTAGAGCGTTGGACATGTAACCGAAAGGTTGCAAGATCGAATCCCCGAGCTGACAAGATAAAAATCTGTCATTCTGCCCCTGAACAAGGCATTTAACCCACTGTTCCTAGGTCGTCATTGAAAATAAGAATTTGTTCTTAACTGACTTGCCTAGTTAAATAAAGGTAGAAAATAAAAATGTAAATAACTTATCCCCTTCCTTTCCTGTGGCGGTCATCATGAGAGCCAGTTTCATCATAGTGCTTGATGGTTTTTGCGACTGCACAGAAAGTAAAAAAGTTATTGAAATGTTCTGGAATGACTGACCTTCATGTCTTAAAGTAATGATGGACTGTTGTTTCTCTTTGCTTATTTGAGCTGTTCTTGCCATAATATAGACTTAGCCCTATTTGGTAAAATACAATCTTCTGTATACCACCCCCACCTTGTCACAACACAACTGATTGGCTCAAATGCATTAAGAAGGAAAGAAATTCCACAAATGTACTTTTAACAAGGCACACCTGTTAATTGAAATGTATTCCAGGTGACTACTTTATGAAGCTGGTTGACAGAATGCCAAGAGTGTGCAAAGCTGTCATCAAGGCAAAGGGTGGCTACTTTGAAGACTCTGAAATATACAATATATTTTGACACTTTTTTTGGTTACTACATGATTCCATATGTGTTATTTCATAGTTATGATGTCTTCACTATTATTCTACAATGTAGAAAATAGTAAAACATTAAGAAAAACCCTTGAATGAGTAGGTGTGTCCAAACTTTTGACTGGTTCTGTATATATACCCGATATAGATTGACCCTAAATATATTGGCCCTAAATATACGGTATATGGACCCTAAATATAGATTGGCCCTAAATATAGAGTATATTGACCATAAATATAGGTTGACCCAATATAGCCATCAAACTCAACTCTGGACCTGGAAGCCAGTTCCACTGTGTTTTTTCATTGTTCCACTGTATTCATGGACTGATTTAGACCTGGGACACCAGGTAGGTGCAATTAATTATCAGGTAAAACAGAAAACCAGCAGGCTCTGGACCTCGTAGGGTAAGATTTGAATACCCCTGCTATATTGATTGACCCTCAATATATATTTACCCTATATAGATTGACCTTAAATATACAGGTAACTACCAAAATAATGAAAACAAATTAGGGATACAAAGTATATTGAAAGTAGGTGCTTCCACACAGGTGTGGTTCCTGAGTTAATTAATAAATTATTATCCCATCATGCTTAGGGTCACGAATAAAAATGCCCCATCCACAGGGCGCCAGTGGTCACTGAATGGTTTAATGGGCATGAAAACGATGTCAACCATATGCCATGACCGTCTTACTCACCAGATCTCAATCCAATTGAACACTTTTTTGAAGTGTTTTCCACCACCATCAACAAAGCACAAAATGATGGAATTTCTGGTGGAAGAACGGTGTCGCATCCCTCTAATAGAGTTCCAGACACTTGTAGAATCTATGCCAAGGTGCATTGAAACAGTTCTGGCTCGTGGTGGCCCAACACCCTATTAAATCACTTTGGTGGTGTTTCTTTTATTTTGGTAGGTATCTGTATGTTCTCACCTTGCTGACAAATTAAATCAGGCAGGAAAGGTCATTTTCCTTTCAAAAGTACAGGGAATTATCGATCAATCAAATGTACTTATAAAGCCCTTTTTACATCAGCAGATGTCACAAAGTGCTGTACAGAAACCCAGCCTAAAACCCCAAACAGCAAGCAATGCAGATGTAGAAGCACGGTGGCTAGGAAAAACTCCCTAGGAAGGCATGAACCTAGGAAGAAACCTAGAGAGGAACCAGGCTCTGAGGGGTGGCCAGTCCTCTTCTGGCTGTGCCCGGTGGAGATTATAACAGTATATGGCCATTAAGGCCAGATCGTTCTTCAAGATGTTCAAATTTTCATAGATGACCAGCAGGGTCAAATAATAATCAGTGTCTATAGAGGTTGCAAAAGGTCAGCACCTTAGGAGTAAATGTCAGTTAGCTTTTCATAGCAAAGTATTCAAAGGTAGAGACAGCAGGTGCGGCAGAGAGAGGTTTTGAGGAGAGAGAAACTTCAGATTTTCTGTGTCAATGAGTTAAGTCAGTAAATTAACAACTTAATTCAAGCCATTGGATCAATACTATAGCCTAGTAATAGCTGAGTTATAATAGACGTGTTTGTTTGAGAGATTTGTAGAGCTCATGCCCGTCAATTTAATTGCTCCCGCCTCTTTTTTAGGCCAAATCTACTGTGGAAGAGGGAGATGGGGAGGGGGAATAGAGTCTGGATAGACAGATAAGTGTCCAGCTGACACTCAAAACGCAGAGCAAGGGAGAACTGTAGGATCGAGGTCCAAGTCGCCCGATTTCAACAGACTGTCCACCCGAAACAGCTTTTCTTCCCGAAGTGTTACTTTCCACCAGGTTCCTCAAAGAGGGAAGCAAGCCCCATTCCCGAATATCAACAGTGGCTCTACTACTTCATCGAAATGCATGGAAAAGCAGCCACAACAGCTAACGCCTTGCTCGGGTAAGAGGCAGCTCCGGTGCAGCCTCTGCGGAATGCCCGTCCCCCAGCAAGTGTACGTCCGGAGGCACATGCGGGGAGAAACCGTACGGCTGCAGCCACTGCACCAAGCGCTTCTCCCACAGCCCCCAGCTGAAGATGCATGAGAGGGTGCACACCGGAGAGAAACCGTTTCAATGTGTCTACTGCGGTAAGTGCTTCACCCAGTCCGGCCACATGAAGAGGCATCTCCCTGTCCACGCTGGTGGCAGGCCACAGGACGTTGGGCTGCTCGGAGTGTTCCAGGGTGAAGTTTCCCCTAGGTACAGATCTAGGATCAGCTTCCTCTCCCACAATCCTAACCTTAACCATTAGTGGGAAAAAATGCTAAACTGACACAAGATCAGTGTCTAGGGACAACTTTTTCCCCAGAGCAGGGGAAAACTCCTGGCCCTAGTTGTAAGGGTTCCACACTAGAGGTCGACCGATTAATCGGAATGGCCGATTAATTAGGGCCGATTTCAAGTTTTCATAACAATCGGAAATCGGTATTTTTGGACACCGATTTGGCCGATTAAAAAAAAAATATATGTTTTAAAAAAAATTATGCCTTTCTTAAAATCAATACACAGAAGTATATATTTTTAAACCTGCATATTTAGCTAAAAGAAATCCAGGTTAGCAGGCAATATTAACCAGGTGAAATTGTGTCACTTCTCTTGCGTTCATTGCATGCAGAGTCAGGGTATATGCAACAGTTTGGGCCGCCTGGCTCGTTGCGAACTAATTTGTCAGAATTTTACGTAATTATGACATAACATTGAAGGTTGTGCAATGTAACAGGAATATTTAGGCATAGGGATGCCACCCGTTAGATAAAATACGGAACAGTTCCGTATTTCACTGAAAGAATAAACGTTTTGTTTTCGAGATGATAGTTTCCGGATTCGACCATATTAATGACCTAAGGCTCGTATTTCTGTGTGTTTATTATATTATAATTAAGTCTATGATTTGATATTTGATTGAGAAGTCTGACTGAGCGGTGGTAGGCACCAGCAGGCTCGTAAGCATTCATTCAAACAGCACTTTCGTGCGTTTTGCCAGCAGCTCTTCGCAATGCTTCAAGCATTGCGCTGTTTATGACTTCAAGCCTATCAACTCCCGAGATTAGGCTGGTGTAACCGATGTGAAATGGCTAGCTAGTTAGCAGGGTGCGCGCTAATAGCGTTTCAAACGTCACTCGCTCTGAGACTTGGAGTAGTTGTTCCCCTTGCTCTGCATGGGTAACGCTGCTTCGAGGGTGGCTGTTGTCGATGTGTTGCTGGTTCGAGCCAAGGTAGGAGCGAGGAGAGGGACGGAAGCTATACTGTTACACTGGCAATACTAAAATGCCTATAAGAACATCCAATAGTCAAAGGTATATGAAATACAAATCGTATAGAGAGAAATATTCCTATAATAACTACAACCTAAAACGTCTTACCTGGGAATATTGAAGACTCATGTTAAAAGGAACCACCAGCTTTCATATGTTCTCATGTTCTGAGCAAGGAACTTAAACGTTAGCTTTCTTACATGGCACATATTGCACTTTTACTTTCTTCTCCAACACTTTGTTTTTGCATTATTTACACCAAATTGAACATGTTTCATTATTTATTTGAGGCTAAATTGATTTTATTGATGTATTATATTAAGTTAAAATAAGTGTTCATTCAGTATTGTTGTAATTGTCATTATTACACATAAATAAAAAAAAACGACCGATTAATCGGTATCGGCTTTTTTTTGGGGTCCTCCAATAATCGGTATCGGCGTTGAAAAATCATAATCGGTCGACCTCTATTCCACACTACTGGGAGTTTCATATGAAAACTTGAATCCATGTGTTTTTAAGTTTCATTGGTTTCCCCATTGAACGCTATCCTCTGTGTGTAGTGGTTGTGCTTTCAGTTCAACTGGCTTGATGCTTGGTCCAGAGTGGACTGATAATGTATAAGTTATAACAAGTTAAGATTTTGAACATCCTTATGAAATTGTATCGTTTCCGGGATGTACCAAAGAACAGCAATTAAGAATGAATTTCCATTTGCCTTTCGACAAGATACAGTAGATTGACAATCAGATTGACAGGCTGTAAAGATGTGGATGGAATTCATATCTAGGCTAGTCTGTCATACTGTTGTAAATCGTTTGTTGTTTATTTCTATTAGAAATACCCAAAATAGTGAAATGCTTTATTTTAGAAAAATCATGAAATATTGTTTTCACCAGAGAACATGTTTATTACGTAGGTGCAACATTGTTGTGCAGCACTCCTGTACAGTAGGTGGCGGTGTTAAACTTTACATTCTACAGTCCACGTATGATTACATTACTGTGACGTGAGGAAATAAAATAAAAAAATCTCACCAGCTAGGTACAAACAAAGCTAGCTGCAAATTGACGTTTAGTTTCTGATATTATAATTTGTTTTAATAGATTGGTAGATAACTGTAGCTACTCATAATATATAAAACGCAAATACTGTTACATTGAAAAGGGGCCAAAAGCTTCTGGAGAACAATGTCGGGTTCCGTTGCTGATTTCCAGGCGCAGATAGCCTCAATCATGGAGGTGCTAGCCAACGCTGCTGTCGCCGAAATCTGCAAAGTTGTTGACGATGGCTATGCCGTTGTACACCTGGAGATTTCCCAAAGCCAAAAGGACAACGAATTTCTCCGGAGGAAAATGAAATTGATGGAACTTCAGATCGCGAGGTTTCGAGCAGAGAGAACAAAGTTTTCGGATGGGTCCGTCCACAACCGCTTCCATGGAATACGCCTGCTAAACAGACACAACCATCGAGAGACTGCAACAACAGGTTGGTGGTGGTGATGGTGAATTTGACAGTGCACATAGACTAAATTACATGAATCTTCAATTGATCCCATCCATCAATTGTGTTTTACAAAGTTCAAAGCAAGTATAATACATCCATGATTTATGTAATGTCAAAACAGTTAGGGCCCAGTAGTATTGTTGACATTCCATATATGACGTATCATGCTGACTTTGTACTGTCAACACAGCTAGGATCCTTCTATCAATATATACACATTACATACACTACCGTTCAAAAGTTCGGGGTCACTTATAAATGTCCTTGTTTTTGAAAGAAAATCACACTTTTTGTCCATTAAAATAACATCAAATTTATCAGAAATACATTGTAGACATTGTCAATGTTGTAAATTACTATTGTAGCTGGAAATGGCTGATTTAAATATATATATATATATTATTTTTGCATTTTCCAATTAAGAACATTCAAAACAAAAATGAAATAATTTATCAAACTGTTCAATGTTCAACCAATAGGGAGAGGGACCATTGTCAAACCTCTGAGCTAGAAATCTAGACTGTGCAGTCCAATAGTACATTCTGAAATTGGGGAGGTTTAAGCCCCCTTGGCCGTAATCAAGGCTCAGTTTACCCAGGCCAACCCTAGGGGTTTTGCCGTGACAGATAAACCGTCTGGTCAGCTTGTCGAGAGAGGAAAACAATGCTGCGGGCACAGGGATAGGGAGAGATTGAAACAAATATAGAAATCTGGACAGGACATTCATTTTAATTACATTTATTCTACCCAGTAGAGTGAGAGGCAAGTCCATCCATTTACAAAGGTCACCCTCCACCTTTTTCAACAAGCTGGCCAGATTTAATTTATAGAGGTTCTTCAGGTTACCATCCACCATTATACCCAAATATGTGAAGCCCATAGGCGACCATCTAAAAGGAAACTGATGCTTGATGGTATGGTGGTCAAAGACAGACAACGGTTAGATTTCACTTTTGTCAAAATTGACCTTATATCCAGAGAAAGAACTATAACGCTGTAATAGGTTCTGTAAGTGAGAGAGGGAATGTTCTGGGTTCCTTAGAAATAAGATAAGGTCATCCGCAAAGAGTGATAACTTATGGGTATGGGGGCCCACCTCAAAGCCATGTATGTCAGGGCACGTTCTAATAGCCTCAGCCAACGGTTAGATGGCGAGGGCAAAGAGTGATAACTTATGGGTCTGGGGGCCACCTCAAAGCCATGTATGTCAGGGCACGTTCTAATAGCCTCAGCCAACGATTCGATGGCGAGGGCAAAGAGGTGGGGGCTAATTGGGCAACCTTGTCTGTTCCCCCTATAAAGAGGGAAAGAGGAGGAAGTAATCCCATTGGTAGCAATCCTAGCTTTAGGAGATTTGTAGAGTGATTTTATCAAATTTACAAACACGGTACCTAAACCAGATTTTTCCAAGACGCAAAAGAGATATGGCCATTCAACCCTATCAAAGGCCTTTTCGGCGTCGAGGGAGACTGCGACACTAAGTATTTTGTTTTTATTAGCAAGGTGAATTATATCAAAAAACCTTCTGACATTATTGGAGGACAATCTATTAATTTTGAAGCCAGTCTGATCTGGGTCGACCAACAGGGAAAGACTTGACTCCAGTCTCTTAGATAGCATCTTGGTGGCCAGTTTACAATCTGTGTTAAGGAGAGAGATTGGTCTATAGGAGGCGCACTTTAGCGGGGTTTTCCCTTTCTTGTGGATTACAGTAATCACTGCTTGAGAGAGAGACTCTGGAAAGCAGTTGTCCTCCCTGTTTTTTAAGTACCTCCATAAGGTAGGGGACCAACAGCTCCTTAAATTCTTTATAGAACTCTGGAGGGAAGCCATCCTCCCCAGGAGATTTATTAGAAGGTAAGAATTTAATTGTTGACGCAGAAGGGGATGTGTCTACTTATCAAAATTGCAGTTCCTCTTCCTTTGGAGTTAAAAGAGGACGGAAAAACTTGTCCTACCCATTCCCTCTTTAGTTTATAGTGTTCACTGGCTGTAAGATGCGTTTCTTGTAAAAACACAATGTCAGCCTTTAATTTCTTAAGGCATGTATAGACTCTTTTCCTCTTAATCGGGCTGTTAAGACCTTTTACGTTGAATGTGACATATTTTAGTGGATTAAGCATAGGTTGGATTTCAAATATATAACCGAATGGTAATCCCTGATATGTAAATAGTCAGGTAATGTTTCAGAAGAAAGGTCTTTGTTTCTGGCCATTTTGAGCCTGTAATCGAACCCACAAATGCTGATGCTCCAGATACTCTACTAGTCTAAAGAATGCCAGTTTTATTGCTGCTTTAATCAGCACAACAGTTTTCAGCTGTGCTAACATACAGTTGAAGTTGCAAGTTTACATACACCGTAGCCAAATACATTTAAACTCAGTTTTTCACAATTCATGACATTTAATCCTAGTAAAAATTTGGCGTCTTAGGTCAGTTAGGATCACCACTTTATTTTAAGAATGTGGAATGTCAGAATAATAGTAGAGACAATGATTTATTTCAGCTTTTATTTCTTTCATCACATTCCCAGTGGGCCAGAAGTTTACATACACTCAATTAGTATTTGGTAGCATTGCCTTTAAATTGTTTAACTTGGGTCAAACATTTCGGGTAGCCTTCCACAAGCTTCCCACAATAAGTTGGGTGACTTTTGGCCCATTCCTCCTGACAGAGCTGGTGTAACTGAGTCAGGTTTGTAGGCCTCCTTGCTCGCACATGCTTTTTCAGTTCTGCCCACAAATGTTCTATAGGATGGCGGTCAGGGTTTTGTGATGGCCACTCCAATACCTTGACTTTGTTGTCCTTAAGCCATTTTGCCACAACTTTGGAAGTTTGCTTGGGGTCATTGTCTATTTGGAAGACCCATTTGGGACCAAGCTTTAACTTCCTGACTGATGTCCCGTGTGGCTCAGTTGGTAGAGCATGGTGTTTGCAACGCCAGGGTTGTGGGTTCATTTCCCACGGGGGACCAGTACGGATAATCTTTTTAATGAAATGTATGCATTCACTAATGTAAGTCGCTCTGGATAAGAGCGTCTGCTAAATGACTAAAATCTAAATGTAAAGAACTGAAGACTTGACATGTTGCGTCAATATATCCACATCATTTTCTTTCCTCATGATGCTATCTATTTTGTGAAGTGCACCAGTCCCTCCTGCAGCAAAGCACTCCCACAACATGATGCTGCCACCCCCGTGCTTCACGGTTGGGATGGTGTTCTTCAGCTTGCAAGCTTCCCCCTTTTTCCTTTAAACAAAGCGATGGTCATTATGGCCAAAGAGTTCTATTTTTGTTTCATCAGACCAGAGGACATTTCTCCAAAAAGTACGATCTTTGTCCCCATGTGCAGTTGCAAACCGTAGTCTGACTTTTTTATGGTGGTTTTGGAGCAATGGCTTCTTCCTTGCTGAGCGGCCTTTCAGGTTATGTCGATATAAGACTCGCTTTACTGTGGAAAAATATACTTTTGTACCTGTTTCCTCCAGCATCTTCACAAGGTCCTTTGCTGTTGTTCTGGGATTGATTTGCACTTTTCGCACCAAAGTACGCTCATCTCTAGGAGACAGAACGCGTCTCCTTCCTGACCGGTATGACGGCTGCGTGGTCCCATGGGTGTTAATACTTGCGTACTATTGCTTGTGCAGATGATTGTGGTGCCTTCAGGCATTTGGAAATTGCTCCCAAGGATGAATCAGACTTGTGGAGGTCTACAATTGTTTCCTGAGGTCTTGGCTGATTTTCTTTTGATTTCCCCATGATGTCAAGCAAAGAAGCACTGAGTTTGAAGGTAGACCTTGAAATACATCCACAGGTACACCTCCAATTGACTCAAATGATGTCAATTAGCCTATCAGAAGCTTCTAAAGCCATGACATTATTTTCTGGAATTTTCCAAGCTGTTTAAAGGCACAGTCAACTTAGTGTATGTAAACTTCTGACCCACTGGAATTGTGATACAGTGAATTATAAGTGAAATAATCTGTCTGTAAACAATTGTTGGAAAAATTACTTGTGTCATGCACAAAGTAGATGTCCTAACCGACTTGCCAAAACTATAGTTTGCAATGAAGATATTTGTGGAGTGGTTGAAAACGAGTTTTAAGACTCCAACCTAAGTGTATGTAAACTCTAATGATAAAATAGCCTTTTAAAATGATAAACTTGGATTAGCTAACACAACGTGCCATTGGAACACAAGAGTGATATTTGCTGATAATGGGCCTCTGTAGGCCTATGTAGATATTCCATAGGAAATCTGCCATTTCCAGCTACAATAGTCATTTACAACATTAACAATGTCTACACTATATTTCTGATCAATTTGATGTTATTATAATAGACAAAAAATGTGCTTTTCTTTCAAAAACAAGACATTTCTAAGCGACCCCAAACTTTTGAACGGTAGTGTACATCATGAAGGTATTATGCTTGCTTTGTACTTTGTAAAACACCATTGATGGATGGTGTCAAATGAACCTCCCCCTTTATTTCCAGGACCTACTTGGCAAAGCAGAGCCAGACTTTCCAACAGAAGTTTTGGGAACAGCACCATACCAAGAGACAGACAGCCCATAGACGTGGACCATGAGGATGTCTCTACATCAAAGCATATGGATACTTCAAGTGATGAGGTAGGTTCCAATTTTAACAGCCGATTTCAGACTGTCACAGACTTATGTATGTTTTAGTCTCGGACACCAGACACTTCCGCCTGGGGATGAGGTTATGTCTATATAGATGTGTATGTCAGCACATTATAACTAGTGATCTAGTGGTAAAAAAATATGGTTGGTAAACGATGATCGCCGTACACAGTGAGTAAAGTAACACTCCCTATACTTTCAATGCATTTTTTGCGCCAAAGTTTTGTAAAGGCATGTGTAAAATACAGAAGGTGGAGTTTACCCTCCACTACACCACTGTTTATAACACAATAACAACAAGGCAACTACTATGAATTACACTAAATCCCATGTCATGACCATATCTCTATTCAGTAGATAGTGTATGATCTGTCTCACTCACTCATCTCTCCCACTTAACCCCATCAGCAGTCAGCAGAGACAGAGGAAGGGGAACCAGACCTGCTGATCATCAAGGATGAGGGGGAAGCAGATGACCAGGACTCTAGGATCAGCCACCCAGCCAGAACAGTGGAGGGCAGCAGAGAGCTAACCACCCAACTGACTACAGACCCTGCCTTCCAGCCCAGAGGCAACAACATCAACACCGCTATGGAGGTCAGTGGATCTAAGGCCTTTCTCCTCGAGTCAGAAACAGAGAATGTGAACCAGGGACCCCAGCAACACACAGGATTTGAACCCAGAGCAGAGAGGCAGAGTCTGGGCACAAAGTGTGACATGAACAGGGACCTCACTCTCCTAAGAGGTTCTTTAAACCAGGTGTGGAGAGAGGTAGTAGCGACTGATGATGGTGCCTCTGCTGCTCACACTAAAGTAATGGACCTAGGGAGTGGCCCAGTGGGCCCAGAAACACAGACTAGCTCAGACATAGAAATGAGAAGTGTAGGGTTAGAAAACCACAGGTTTTCCCCCAAGGAGTTCCATTCCTCATCAGAACATGTGATAGTGATTGACTCTGTATCCAGTGGGCAGCAGGTAGATAGAGATTTTGAGTGGGGTCAGGTGGGTACAGCTACTACACCACAGGTCAATGGGACTGGAAATAAGCAGGAAGTGGGAGTGTTTAACAGAAACTCACCAATGATTCACACTGATTCGATGAGAGACAACACAACGCAATTGGTTTCACCCGGCTTCCGGCCCTCAGAGATAAATACATGCAGGCCTGGCACAGGAAATGCGGGTGAGGCCAACAAAGCTAGTTGGTGTTCGTTGGCAAGCCTCCATAGACACTCTGAAATACCAGGAAGAGGAGCTCAACAACCAGCTCATGCTTCACTTCCTGAGGGCTATTTTAGACCAAGCACCACAACTTTGTCTCACTCCAGTACTCCACACACTTTAGACCTGGCATTGTAGAACGACCGTACGGTTGCCCGAGTTGCCATAAATAGTTTCTCCACGAGAGCGACTTACGGCATCACATGGTGAGCCACACCAGAAAGCGGGTGTTCGTCTACACCTTGTGTGAGAAGAGCTTTGTGTCCCCCAGCAAGCTCCAAGTGCACCAGAACGTCCACACTGGGGAGAAGCCCTTCAGTTGTGCACATTGCGGGCGCAGGTTCTCCCACTCTGGCAATCTGAAAAGACATCAGAAGCTTCATCATTGATAACTGACACAAATAGGGCTGGTAATTGGTCAGCCAATTGACTGTGGTCACCGTTATAACCGTTTGAATAGCAAAAAACGCACATTTTGTTTTCTCCTCCACTCCTGACTTGTTTCAGCAAGTAGCAACAACGTTTCATCAAGTTGGCGAGTCCATGTTACAGCAGAAACCATAGAGATCCTATTAAATTACTAGAGGGGCTATGTCATCAACACTCAGTTCTAGAATGGAGTGAGAATGGCAGCCATTGTGGTCAGGAAGAAATCCAATCCGGTCTAATTGGAACTAATGGCAGTAGAGGCAGAGGTGATGCATTTCCTGCTTTTACTTATGAATTATAAAAGTAAGGCATGTGAAATATCAGAAATATAATGATTGTTAACCTCAAATATTGTCATGTAATTATAAATACAGTTTATACAGGTTTATACACTTTCTGTTTAAATAGCCTCTAAAATATATATAAACAGACCATAAATGTCTCAATGTTTGTTTTCTTGGAAAGCTGGGAATGTTGTAATATGATACAATATCAGTACTTATTGCATTTACTACTTGTATAAGACCTATCATCAACTGATTTCAGCCAGTGTATGGCTGTGGATTGACTGCACTGTTTGTATAGAATGTTGGCATATTGGCAGTTAATTTGAACAATTATTGGAAATCATTCCACTTAAACTCGCTGGCTAGCTAATAAACATACTGTGCAGATTATCTTCAAATTCATTGTTTTACACAGCATCTTATCGCTGCACACTGGCTGCCCATGGTTGACAAACTCCCTGAACAAAATAGCTGACCTTTTATACTGTTATAAGACCTTTCATGTCCATTCTTGTATTCTAATTCCTAATTCTATGGCAGAAATTGACTCAACCTCACAAATGCCCAGCCGTCGAGTTTTCTGTCAGCTGTTCGATCCACAAAATAATAAAAAATAAATCACATATTTAGATTTTAAATGGTTTATTACATTTTCTTGACAGTCTTCATCCATAGCCATCGGTTACAGGGTTATACGGTAATTGTGCCAGCCCTAGACACAGCAGCAAGAGATTCCTATGTAAAAAAAGCTATGGTTTAGCTTTATGATCCAGTTCCGGGATCATGTGCCTTGCTGTTTGTCAGAAATGTCAGAATAATAGTAGAGAGAATTATTTATTTCAGCTTTTATTTCTTTCATAACATTCCCAGTGGGTCAGAAGTTTACATACACTCAATTAGTATTTGGTAGCATTGCCTTTAAATTGTTTAACTTGGGTCAAATGTTTTGGGTAGCCTTCCACAAGCTTCCCACAATAAGTTGGGTGAATTTTGTCCCATTCCTCCTGACAGAGCTGGTGTAACTGAGTCAGGTTTGTAGGCCTCCTTGCTCGCACACACTTTTTCAGTTCTGCCCACAAATTTTCTATCTGATTGAGGTCAGGGCTTTGTGATGGCCACTTCAATACCTTGACTTTGTTGTCCTTAAGCCATATTGCCACAACTTTGGAAGTATGCTTGGGGTCATTGTCCATTTAGAAGGCTCATTTGCGACCAAGCTTTAACTTCCTGACTGATGTCTTGAGATGTTGCTTCAATATATCCAAATAATTTTCCCCCCTCCTGATGCCATCTATTTTGTGAAGTGCACCAGTCCCTCCTGCAGCAAAGCACCCCTACAACATCATGCTGCCACCTCCGTGCTTCACGGTTGGGATGGTGTTCTTCGGCTTGCAAGTCTCCCCCTTTTTCCTCCAAACATAGCAATGGTCATTATGGCCTAACAGTTATATTTTTGTTTCATCAGACCAGAGGACATTTCTCCAAAAAGTACGATCTTTGTCCCCATGTGCAGTTGCGAACCGTAGTCTGGCTTTTTTATGGCGGTTTTGGAGCAGTGGCTTCTTCCTTGCTGAGCGGCCTTTCAGGTTATGTCGATATAAGACTTGTTTTACTATGGATATAGATATAGTTTCCTCCAGCATCTTCACAAGCTCCTTTGTTGTTGTTCTGGGATTGATTTGCACTTTTCGCACCAAAGTATGTTCATCTCTAGGAGACAGAACGCGTCTCCTTCCTGAGCGGTATGACGGCTACGTGGTCCCATGGTGTTAATACTTGTGTACTATTGCTTGTACAGATGAACGTGGTACCATCAGGCATTTGGAAATTGCTCCCAAGGATGAACCAGACTTGTGGAGGTCTACAATTCTTTTTCTGGGGTCTTGGCTGATTTCTTTTGATTTTCCCATGATGTCAAGCAAAGAGGCACAGAGTTTGAAGGTAGGCCTTGAAATACATCCACAGGTACACATCCAATTGACTCAAAAGGTGTCACGGGTGTCGTAGGGTGTAGACCAAAACGCAGCGGGAAAATGTATACTCATCTTCTTTTTATTAGTGAAGAAGGAAAAACACAAACAACGTATACAAAAACAAACGAACTGGACAGTCTCGTCAGGCACACAGCTAAACAAGAAACAATCTCCCACAATTCCCAAAACAAACACACTCCTAAATATAGGACCTTCAATCAGAGGCAACGATCGACAGCTGCCTCCAATTGAAGGCCCCAATCCCCATTACCAAAACATAGAAATACAAACGCCTAGACAGAACATAGAAATAAACTAACATGGAATGATAACCCAAAAACCCCAGAATACATAAATCAAATACCCCTCTACATACACAACCACCCCGAACCATATAAACCAAATACCCCCTCTACATGAACACATACACAAACACACCCTGAACCACATAAAACAAATACCCCCTGCCACGTCCTGACCAAACTATAAGAACCTTTTTACTGGTCAGGACGTGACAGTACCCCCCCAAAGGTGCAGACCCCAGATGCACCTGACAAAAAAAATACAAAATAAACCCCTTACTAAAGGGAGGGAAGGGAGGGTGGCTGCGGTCACCGATGGCTCCTGTGCTACACCCCCCCCTCCCCAAACCTCCTACAGTGGAGGTGGCTTAGGCTCAGGCCTTAATCCCTTACCTGACCAAACCACCCCCACTACATACCTCTGCCTGAGGCCAGTCACTCTAGACACTGGACTGGACTCTGGGAGCTTCGGACTATAGGGCGACTCTGGGAGCTCCGGACCGTAGGACGACTCTGGGAGCTCCGGGCTGTAGGACGACTCTGGGAGCTCCGGACTGTAGGACGACTCTGGGAGCTCCGGACTGTAGGACGACTCTGGGAGCTCCGGGCTGTAGGACGACTCTGGGAGCTCCGGGCTGTAGGACGACTCTCCTGGTTCCGGACAGTGGGCCGTCTCTCCTGGTTCCGGACAGTGGGCCGTCTCTCCAGGTTCCGGACAGTGGGCCGTCTCTCTTGGTTCCGGACAGTGGGCCGTCTCTCCAGGTTCCGGACAGTGGGCCGTCTCTCTTGGTTCCGGACAGTGGGCCGTCTCTCCAGGTTCCGGACAGTGGGCCGTCTCTCTTGGTTCCGGACAGTGGGCCGTCTCTCCTGGTTCCGGACAGTGGGCCGTCTCTCTTGGTTCCGGACAGTGGGCCGTCTCTCCTGGTTCCGGACAGTGGGCCGTCTCTCTTGGTTCCGGACAGTGGGCCGTCTCTCTTGGTTCCGGACAGTGGGCCGTCTCTCCTGGTTCCGGACAGTGGGCCGTCTCTCTTGGTTCCGGACAGTGGGCCGTCTCTCTTGGTTCCGGAGAGTGGGCCGTCTCTCTTGGTTCCGGACATTCTGGACGAGGCACTGTTGCCGGACACTCTGGACGAGGCACTGTTGCAGGACACTCTGGACGAGGCACTGTTGCCGGAAGTTCTGGACGAGGCACTGTTGCCGGAAGTTCTGGACGAGGCACTGTTGCCGGAAGTTCTGGACGATGCACTGTTGCCGGAAGTTCTGGATGAGGCACTGTTACCGGACACTCTGGACGAGGCACTGTCGTCGGAAGCTCGGGACTGGGCTGACGCACTGGAAGCCTGATGCGTGGGGCTGGTAGTGGAGGTACCAGACTGGGCACACGCACCCCAAGGCTAGTGCGGGGAGCAGAAACAGGACGTACTGGACTGGGCTGATGCACTGGAAGCCTAGTGCGTGGGGCTGGTACTGGAGGTATCAGACTAGGGACACGCACCCCAAGGCTAGTGCGAGGAGCGGGAACAGGACGTACTGGACTGGGCTGACGCACTGGAAGCCTAGTTCGTGGTGCTGGTAGTGGAGGTACCAGACTGGGGACACGCACCTCAGGGCTAGTGCGGGGAGCAGGAACAGGACGTACTGGACTAGGCTGATGCACTGGAAGCCTAGTGCGTGGGGCTGGTACTGGAGGTATCAGACTAGGGACACGCACCCCAAGGCTAGTAAGAGGAGCGGGAACAGGACGTACTGGACTGGGCTGACGCACTGGAAGCCTAGTGCGTGGTGCTGGCTTAGGAGACGCCAGACTAGGGACACGCACCCCAAGGCTAGTGCGAGGAGCGGGAACAGGACGTACTGGGCCGTGAAGCATTACTGGCAGTCTGGAACATACAACCCCTATGGCCTGAGTGCTCACTCGAGCATGGCACTTGCGAGGGGCTGGGGAATCATTTTCACCGGACTGTTCGTGCGCATAGGCGAGATTGTGCGCACTTCCGCATAGTACGGTGCTCCTCTGATCCGGTGTTCCCCACAATAAGCACGGGGATTTGGCTCCGGTCTATCACCTGACCTAGCCAATACTCCTGTGTGCCCCCCCCCAAAAAAAATTCTGGGGCTGCCTCTCAGGCTTAAATGCCAACCGTGTACTTCTGTAACTGTTCCTCTTCGCTCCATTTACGACGTTCCTCCCTCGCTGTCTCCACCTGTTTCCATGGCAGGCGATCCATTCCAGCTTGGATCTCCTCCCATGTGTAGGATCCTTTCCCTCCAAGATGTCCTCCCAACTCCAGTACTCCTTGTAGTCCATCTGTTGCTCCTTCCTCCGCTGCTTGGTCCGAGTTTGGTGGGAGATTCTGTCACAGGTGTCGTAGGGTGTAGACCAAAACGCAGCGGGAAAATGTATACTCATCTTCTTTTTATTTTAGTGAAGAAGAAAAACACAAACAACGTATACAAAAACGAACGAACTGGACAGTCTCATCAGGCACACAGCTAACCAAGAAACAATCTCCCACAATTCCCAAAACAAACACACTCCTAAATATAGGACCTTCAATCAGAGGCAATGATAGACAGCTGCCTCCAATTGAAGGCCCCAATCCCCATTACCAAAACATAGAAATACAAACGCCCAGACAGAACATAGAAATAAACTAACATAGAATGATAACCCAAAAACCCCGGAATACATAAATCAAATACCCCTCTACATACACAACCACCCCGAACCATATAAACCAAATACCCCCTCTACATGAACACATACACAAACACACCCTGAACCACATAAAACAAATACCCCCTGCCACGTCCTGACCAAACTATAAGAACAAATAACCCCTTTACTGGTCAGGACGTGACAAAAGGTGTCAATTAGCCTATCAGAAGCTTATAAAGCCATGACATCATTTTCTGGAATGTTCCTAGCTGTTTAAAGGCACAGTCAACTTAGTGTATGTAAACTTCTGACCCACTGGAGTTGTGATTAAGTGAAATAATCTGTCTGTAAACAATTGTTGGATAAATTACTTGTGTCATGCACAAAGTAGATGTCCTAACCGACTTGCCAAAACTATAGTTTGCTAACAAGAAATTTGTGGAGTGGTTGGAAACGAGTTTTAATGACTCCAACCTAAGTGTATGTAAACTTCTGACTTCAACTATAAATATTCAGACCCTTTGCTATGAGACTCGAAATTGAGCTCCGGTGCATCCTGTTTCTATTGATCATCCTTGAGATGTTTCTACAACTTGATTGGAGTCCACCTGTGGTAAATTCAATTGATTGGACTTGATTTGTTAAGACACACCTGTCTATATAAGGTCCCACAGTTGACAGTGCGTGTTAGATCAAAAACCAAGTCATGAAGTCGAAGGAATTGTCCGTAGTGCTCCGAGATAAGATTGTGTCGAGCGACAGATCTGGGGAAGGGTACCAAAACATTTCTGAAGCATTGAAGGTCCCCAAGAACACAGTGGCCTCCATCATTCTTAAATGGAAGAAGTTTGGAACCACCAAGACTCTTCCTAAAGCTGGCCGCGCGGCCAAACTGAGCAATCGGGGGAGAAAGGCCTTGGTCAGGGAGGTGACCAAGAACCCGATGGTCACTCTGACAGAGCTCCAGAGTTCCTCTTTAGAGATGGGAGAAACTTGCAGAAGGACAACCATCTCTGCAGCACTCCACCAATCAGGCCTTTTATAGAGTGACCAGAGTGACCAGATGGAAGCCACTCCTCAGTAAAAGGTGCCTTTTGGAGTTTGCCAAAAGGCACCTAAAGGACTCTCAGAACACAAGAACCAATATTCTCTGGTCTGATGAAACCAAGATTGAACTCTATGGACTTTATGCCAAGCGTCACGTCTGGAGGAAACCTGGCACCATCCCTACGGTGAAGCATAGTGGTGGCAGCATCATTCTGTGGGGATGTTTTTCAGCGGCACTGGGAAGACTAGTCAGGATTGAGGGAAAGATGAACGGAGCAAAGTACAGAGAGATCCTTGATGAAAATCTGCTCCAGAGCGCTCAGGACCTCAGACTGGGGCGACGGTTCACCTTCCAACAGGACACAGCCAAGACAACACAGGAGTGTCTTTGGGACAAGTCTCTGAATATCCTTGAGTGGCACAGTCAGAGCCCAGACTTGAACCCGATTGAACATCTCTGGACAGACCTGAAAATAGCTGTGCAGTGATGCTCCCCATCCAGCCTAACAGCTTGAGAGGATCTGCAGAGAAGAATGGAAGAAACTCCCCAAATACAGGTGTGCCAAGCTTGTAGCATCATACCCAACAAGAATCAGTGCTGTGATCGCTGGTAAAGGTGCTTCAACAAAGTACTGATTAAAGGGTCTGAATACTTATATAAATGTGTATATATATATTTTTTTTTTCAAAAATGTCTAAAAACCTGCTTTTGCTTTGTCATTATGGGGTATTGTGTGTAGATTGATGAGTGGAAAAAACAATTTCATCCATTTTAGAATCAGGCTGTAACGTAAACAAAATGTGGAAAAAGTCAAGGGGTCTGAATACTTTCCGAATGCACTGCATATGTTCAATTATATTTGTATTGGTGTATTATTTCACTTCTACCCAATGTCTTTATGAAGGCTTTTGCACAAAATACAAAAGGTGGAGTTTACCCTCCACTACACCACTGATTATAACACAATAACAACAAGGCAACTACTATGAATTACACTAAATCCCATGTCATGACCATATCTCCATTCAGTAGATAGTGTATGATCTGTCTCACTCACTCATCTCTCCCACTTAACCCCATCAGCAGTCAGCAGAGACAGAGGAAGGGGAACCAGACCTGCTGATCATCAAGGTGGAGGGAGAAGCAGATGACCAGGACTCTAGGATCAGCCACCCAGCCAGAACAGTGGAGGGCAGCAGAGAGCTAACCACCCAACTGACTGCAGCCATCACAGAGGACCCCGCCTTCCAGTCCAGTGGCCCCAGAAGCAACAACAACAACTACAATAACACCGCTATGGAGGTCAGTGGATCTGACGCCGGCCTCGGGTTTACCCCCAAGTCGTTCCATTCCTCATCACAACATGTGATAGTGATTGACTCTGTATCCAGTGGGCAGCAGGTAGATAGAGATTTTGAGTGGGGTCAGGTGGGTACAGCTACTACACCACAGGTCAATGGGACTGGAAATAAGCAGGGAGTGGGAGTGTTTAACAGAAATGCACCAACGATTCACCCTGTACACCACGAATCGATGAGAGACAACACTATGCAATTGGTTTCACCCGGATTCCGTCCCACAGAGATAAATACAAGCACCCGTCTTGACGCAGGAAATACAGGTGAGGCCAACAAAGCTAGTTTGCGCTCTTTGGCAAGCCTCCATAGACACTCTGAAATACCAGGAAGAAGAGCTCAACAACCAGCTCATACCTCACTTCCTGTCAGCCATTTTAGACCAAGCGCCACAACTTCCTCTCACTCAAGTAGTCTTGCTACTCACATTAGACCTGGCACCATAGAACGACCGTATGGTTGCCCGAGCTGCCATAAGAAGTTTGTTCACGAGAGTGACTTGCGGCAGCACGTCGTCGTTCACACCAGAAAGCGGGTGTTCGCCTGCACCTTGTGTGAGAAGAGCTTTGTGTCCCCCAGCAAGCTCCAAGTTCACCAGAACGTCCACACTGGGGAAAAGCCCTTCAGTTGTGCACAGTGCGGGCGCAGGTTCTCCCAATCCAGCAATCTGAATAGACATCAGAAGCTTCATCATTGAGAACTGACACAGAAGCAGGAGATTCCTATTGTTGGGTTCTGAGAATATGAAATATACTTATTCATGTCACTGAGGGAGAGAGGGTAATGTATAACGTTTACATTGCGTCAGGATATGCTATTGTTAGCCATTAGGGATCCTATGGGAGGGATCCTCTGGGAGGAGAAGAGACACAGTCTGGTACCAGGCACCATGACAGCCGTGAGTTGGGCAGGGAAGCGATCACGTGGCAGGCATTGATAAGGGGAGAGAGGATTAGGCATCAAGGGGGTTGAGGTCAGGTCAGATCCCCTTAAGGGAGAAACAATGGTTAATTACCCCATCACTTCGTCTTCCTGTCGAACCATAACAGATGTAAGGATTGGAAAGAAGGAGGAGTGCATCTAAATTGGAGTATATATACTTGTGTTGGTGGAAACGTGTTTTGTCTAATGCAGCTGTATTGATCCTCTGGGAGAATAAACTTGGTTAAGCTTTCATAGTGTCTGTTGAGTTGTTTACTCTGAGAATTAGAACCTAACACTATTGAAAACAACTGTTATAGCAATATCATGAGTTCAAACGTCATTGGTTTTAACGTAGTCGTATTTCTGCAGGATGTTTACCCTGGTCTCATACGTCTACAATACAACGTGGTTCATATTTACATTATCTACAAGGATTGTTACTTTTTCTTGGCTTCTTTAAGGCCAACAGCATCACTCACATTGACTGTTAAGGTTGATAATGGTTGTGTTCTAATAATACTGCGTGCCTCACACTAAAGTTACAGCAGAAATTGTACTGAGACTGAAAAACTGTCTGTTCTTTTGTACCAATTTCACCAATGGCTGTTGCTGTTTGTTCATTAAATCCTATAATTCCATCAATAAATCATATTTTTCAAAGAATTCTATGGTGCTTCTTGACCCTAAATACCCTTATTGATGTCACCTGTTAAATCCACTTCAATCAGTGTCGATGAAGGGGAGGAGACAGGCTAAATAAGTCATTTTTAGCATTGAGACAATTGAGACATGGATTGTGTAGGTGTGCCATCCAGAGTGTGAATTGGCACGACATAAACCGGACCCATCTGTTACTATCTGGCCAGCTGACTGGTGCTATCTGTCTATTCTGTACCTGAGTCCAGCTCATCAGGCCTGTGTCAGGAGTAGAGCGAGAGAGCCAGAGGAGGGGAGAAAGTTGGGAAGGAGAGAGGAAGATGTCAAAGTAGATCGGTCTGACAGACTAACATCCCACTGGGCCCTGACTAATGTCTAGTTTTGATTAACATTTGGTTCAGTTGTCAATTAACATGGAATCAACAAAAAAAGACACAATGTCATTGGATTTAGGTTAAAAGTTTGGTGAAAAAAAAGACTAAATGCCCTTACGTTGATGACTTTTTGAAAATCCAATCAGTTTTCCACATTGATTCAATGTCATCACATTGATTTTTGGGGGTTGAAATGACATGGAAACAAAGTTGATTCAACCAGTTTTTGCCCAGTGGGATGTAAGTCAACTGAATATATTTTTATCACTGACTTTTCACCAGTGATGTAATCACAAGCGGTAACCTTTTACACTCTTGGTCCAGCCCAGCTCAACCATGACCTATGTAAATGAAAGATTGAGAGAAAGAAAATTGACTTTTTATGAACAGACAAATTCAAATGTATTGAATTAGATATGATATGAACGCATCTGCAGAAAGGTTCACAATTCCATCGAAGGGGAATATTTACACGAGTGTTGTTGCGCCATACCAACAATTTGGCTATCTTCCTCGTCACATCACGAAAGGTCATGTTGATGTTCTTTTGTCTCTCTCTCTCTGACTCTTTCTTTCTCCTCCGACCGGACAGATTGGACCGTTCGGCCGGACAGATTGGACCGGTCGGCCGGACAAGTGGGACCGGTCGGCCGGACAGGTGGGACCGGTCTGCCGGACAGATAGGTCAAATCGGATGGTTTGAATTTGTCAAGAACTGCAACGCTGCTGGGTTTTCATGCTCAACAGTTTCCCATGTGTATAAAGACAAGTTGGACGGTTTGAATATGTCAAGAACTGCAACGCTGCTTGGTTTTTCATGCTCAACAGTTTCTTGTGTATAAAGAATGGTCCACCACCCAAAAGACATCCAGACAACTTGACACAACTGTGGGAAGCATTGGAGTCAACATGGACCAGCATCCCTCTGGAATGCTTTCAACACCTTATAGTCCATGCCCTATGAATTGAGGCTGTTCTGAGGGCGAAAGGGATGGAACTCAATATTAGGAAGGTGTTCTTAATGTTTTGTACACTCAGTGTATATTGGCCCTGTATACACTGAACAAAAATCTAATCACAACATGTAAATGTTGATCCCATGTTTCATGAGCGGAAATAAAATATCCCAGAAATGTTCTATACACACAATCTTATTTCTCTAAAATGATGTGCACAAATTTGTTTACATCCCTGTTAGTGAGTATTGTAACTTTGCCTAGATAACCCATCCACCTGACACGTGTGGCATATCAATAAGCTGATTAAACAGCATGATCATTACACAGGTGCCCCTTGTGCTGGGGACAATAAAAGGCCACTCTAAAATGTGCCATTTTGTTGCACAACACAATGCCACAGATGTCTCAAGTTTTGAGTGAGCGTGCAATTGGCAGGCTGACTGCAGGAATGTCCACTAGAGCTGATGCCAGAGAATTGAATGTTAATTTCTCTACCATAAGCTGCCTCCAATGTCGTTGTAGAGAATTTGGTAGTACGTCCAACTGGCCTCACAACCGCAGACCACATGTATGGTGTTGTGTGCGCGAGCAGTTTGCTGATGTCAACGTTGTGAACAGAGTGCCCCATGGTGGGGTTATGGTATAGGCAAGCATAAGCTACGGACAACGAATACGATTGCATTTTAACAATGGCAATTTGAATACACAGATATTCCGTGACGAGATCCTGAGGCCCGTTGTCGTGCCATTCGTCCGCCGCCATCACCTCATGTTTCAGCATGATAATGTACGGCCCCATGTCGCAAGGGTTTGTACACAATTATTGGAAGCTGAAAATGTCTCAGTTCTTCCATGGCCTGCATACTCACCATGTCACCCATTGAGCATGTTTTGGATGCTTGGGATCAACAGTGTGTTCCAGTTCCCGCCAATATCCAGCAACACAGCCATTGAAGCAGAGTGGGACAACATTCCACAGGCCACAATCAACAGCCTGATCAACTCTATGTGAAGGAGATGTGTTGTGCTGCGTAAGGCAAATGGTGGTCACACCAGACACTGACTGGTTTTCTGATCCACGCCTTTTTGAAGGTATCTGAACAAAGGATGCATGTCTGTGTTCCCAGTCATGTGAAATCCATAGATTACGGCCTAATTTATTTATTTCAATTGACTGATTTCCTTATATGAACTGTAACTCAGTAAAATCTTTGAAATTGTTGCATGTTGCGTTTATATTTTTGTTCAGTATAGATTGACCCTATATATAGATTGATCCTATATATATTGGCCCTATATAGATTGACCCTAAATATATATTGACCCTAAATATACACTAACTGGTCAGTTTATTAGGTACACCACCTCGTTCAAGAAAATGGAACGCTCCTAGACAGTGAGTCACATGGCCGTGGCTTGCTATACAAACCAGGCAGACAGGCATCGAGGCAATGTTACTGTTTGATTAAACGTTAGAATCGTCGATGCCAGGCACGCGAGGTCCAGTATCTCAGAAATGTCCGACCTCCTGGGCTTTTCACACACGACAGTGTGTAGGGTTTCCTGAGGATGGAGCGACAAACAAAAAACATCCAGTCAGCGGCAGTCCTGTGGGTGAAAACAGCTCATTGATATGAGAGGTTGAAGGAGAATGGCAAGAGTCGTGCAAGCTAGCAGGCAGGCCACAAATAGACAAATAATGGCGTAGTACAACAGTGGTGTGCAGAACGGCATCTCGGAACGCACAACTCATCGGTCCATGTCATGGATGGGGTGTTGCAGCAGACGACCACATCGGGTTCCACTCCTATCAGCTAAAAACAAGAAGAAGCTGCTCCAGTGGACACGCAATCAACAACAATTGAGGAGTGGAAAACATTGCCTGGTCCAACTAATCCCGTTTCCTGTTGCGTCATGCTAATGGCAGAGTCAGGATTTGGCGTAAGCAGCATGAGTCCATGGACCCATCCTGCCTGGTGTCAACAGTACAGGCTGGTGGCGGGGGTGTACCGTCATCCAGTCTGCAGCAACTGTGTGATGACATCGCGTCAACATGGACCAACATCCCTGTGGAACGTTTCAGACTTGTAGAATCAATTCCCACGAAGAATTCAGGCTGTTCTGGAGGAAACAGGGGGTCCGACCCGGTACTAGATGGGTGTATCTGTCAAGCAGGCATAATACATTTACCCTAAATATATAGTGACCTTTAATAGATTGACCCTAAATATATATTCTCACATTGCTTCCAAATTAAATCAGGAAGTTGGAAGGAAAGGATTTTTTCCTTTCAAAAGTACAGGAAATTAATGCAGTCCAATTTGACTTTCAAATGTTTTGAGAACAGAGAAGATTGACATGTTCTGTGTCAATGAGTTAAGTCAGTAAATGAACAACTTAATTCAAGCCATTTGATCAATATTATAGCCTAGTAATAGCTGAGTTATAATAGACCTGCATTTGTTTTAGAGCTTTGTAGAGCTCATGCCTGTTAATTTAATTCCTCCCTCCTCTTTTCAGGCCAAATCTACTGTCAAAAAGGAGGACGCGGAGGGGGAATAGAGTCTGGACAGACGGAGAAGTGTCCCCCTGACGGTCAAAACACAGAGCAGGGGAGAACTGTAGGATCGAGGTCCAAGTTGCAAGTTGTCCATTGAAATCTGGCAACTTGGACCTCAACCCTATAATTCTCCCTCGCTCTGTGTTTTGAGTGTCAGGAGGACACTTTTCATCCCCAAGGATTACTCTCCAACATGTTCCCCAAAGACATGGAAAACGTTAACCATTAGTGGGAAAAAAATGTAAAACTGACCCAAGATCAGCATCTAGGGACAACTTCACACTGCTCCACCTGACATAATGAAAGGCAGGGGCAGGAGTTTTTCTTCACCACATGACCAGACCAGGGAACACCTCCTGGCCCTAGATTTAAGGGGAATGGCTCAGCTTCACACTACTGAGGTTTTCATATGAAAACTAGGTCAATGTGTTTTTAACCGTTTGAGTGGTTTCCACATTGAACACTACCCTCTATGTGTAGTGCTTGTGTTTTCAGTTCAACTGGCTTGATGCTCAGTCCAGAGTGAATTGATGATGTATTACATTTTACATTTTAGTCATTTAGCAGACACTCTTATCCAGAGCAACTTACAGTAGTGAATGCATACATTTCATACATTTTTTTTTCCTGTGCTGGCCCCCCGTGGGAATCGAACCCACGACCCTAGCGTTTCAAACACCATGCTCTACCAACTGAGCTACAGGGAAGACCAAGTATAAGTTATGACAAGTAAATATTTTAAACATCCTTATGTGTATAGGTGAACAGTAATTGAAAAATTATTTCCATTTGCCTGTCAACAATATACTTTAGATTTACTATCAGATTAATAGGCTGTAAAGATGTGGATGGAATTCACATATATGTATAGTAGGCTAGTCTGTCATACTGTTGTAATTTACTTTTTTTTAAATCAATGAACTGTTTGTTGTTTATTTCTATTAGAAATCCCAGAAATAGTTGAATGCTTTATTTTAGAAAAATCATGAAATATTGTTTACACCAGAAAACATGTTTATTACGGAGCTCCAACATTGTTGTTACTGTGCAGCACTCCTGTACAGTAGGTGGCGGTGTCCAACCTTCAACTCTACCATCCAGCATATGATTACATTACTGTGATGAGGAACAGGGAAAATAATCTCACCAGCGAGCTACAAACAAAGCTAGCTATCCATGTTTTGTTTCTGATATGATTGCATTTGTTTTAATAGCTTGCTAGATAACTGTAGATACTCATAATATAGAAAACATAAAGACTGTTTTCATATTGAAAAGGGACAAAAAGCTTCTGGAGAACAATGTCGGGTTCCGTTGCTGATTTCCAGGCGCAGATAGCCTCAATCATGGAGGTGCTAGCCAACGCTGCTGTCGCCGAAATCTGCAAAGTTGTTGACGATGGCTATGCGGTTGTACACCTGAAGATGACTCAAAGCCACAAGGACAACGATTTTCTCCGGCGGAAAATGAAATTGATGGAACTTCAGATTGCCAGGTTTCGAGCAGAGAGAACAAAGTTTTCAGATGGGTCCGTCCACAACCGCTTCCATGGAATACGCCTGCTAAACAGACACAACCATCGAGAGACTGCAACGACAGGTTGGTGATGATGATGAATTTGACAATGTGCACGTATCTTAAATTAAATTACAGAATACCGACCATTTCGAATCCCACCGTACCTTCTCCGCTATGCAATCTGGTTTCCGAGCTGGTCATGGGTGCACCTCAGCCACGCTCAAGGTCCTGAACGACATCAAACCGCCATCGATAAGAGACAGTACTGTGTAGCCGTATTCATCGACCTGGCCAAGGCTTTCGACTCTGTCAATCACCACATTCTTATTGGCAGACTCAACAGCCTTGGTTTCTCAAATGACTGCCTCGCCTGGTTCACTAACTACTTCTCAGATAGAGTTCAGTGTGTCAAATCGGAGGGCCTGTTGTCCGGACCTCTGGCAGTCTCTATGGGGGTGCCACAGGGTTCAATTCTCGGGCCGACTCTCTTCTCTGTATACATCAATGACGTCGCTCTTTCTGCTGGTGATTCTCTGATCCACCTCTACACAGACGACACCATTCTGTATACATCTGGCCCTTCTTTTGACACTGTATTAACTAACCTCCAGACGAGCTTCAATGCCAAACAACTCTTCTTGCCTTGGCCTCCAACTGCTTTTAAATGCAAGTAAAACTAAATGCATGCTCTTCAACCGATCGCTGCCTGCCCGCCCATCCAGCATCACTACTCTGGACGGTTCTGACTTAGAATATGTGGACAACTACAAATACCTAGGTGTCTGGTTAGACTGTAAACTCTCTTTCCAGACTCACATTAAGCATCTCCAATCCAAAATTAAATCTAGAATCGGCTTCCTATATCGCAACAAAGCCTCCTTCACTCATGCTGCCAAACATACCCTCGTAAAACTGACTATCCTACCGATCCTCGACTTCGGCGACGTCATTTACAAAATAGCCTCCAACACTTTACTCAACAAATTGGATGCAGTCTATCACAGTGCCATCCGTTTTGTCACCAAAGCCCCATATACTACCCACCACTGCGACCTGTACACTCTCGTTGGCTGGCCCTCGCTTCATACTCGTCAGCTAACCCACTGGCTCCAGGTCATCTACAAGTCTCTGCTAGGTAAAGTCCCCCCTTATCTCAGCTCACTGGTCACCATAGCAGCACCCACCTGTAGCACGCGCTCCAGCAGGTATATCTCACTGGTCACCCCCAAAGCCAATTCTTCCTTTGGCCGCCTTCCAGTTCTCTGCTGCCAATGACTGGAACGAACTGCAAAAATCACTGAAGCTGGAGACTCTTATCTCCCTCACTAGCTTTAAGCACCAGCTGTCAGAGCAGCTCACAGATCACTGCACCTGTACATAGCCCATCTGTAAATAGCCCATCCAACTACCTCATCCCCATACTGTATTTGTTTATTTATCTTGCTCCTTTGCACCCATTATCTCTATTTGCACATTCATCTTCTGCACATTCTACCATTCCAGTGTTTAATTGCTATATTGTAATTACTTCGCCACCATGGCCTATTTATTGCCTTACCTCCCTAATCCTTCCTCATTTGCACATGCTGTATATAGACTTTTTCTACTGTATTGATTGTATGTTTGTTTATTCCATATGAAACTCTGTTGTATGTGTCGAACTGCTTTGCTTTATCTTGGCCAGGTCGCAGTTGCAAATGAGAACTTGTTCTCAACTAGCCTACCTGGTTAAATAAAGGTGAAATAAATAAAATAAAACATGAATCTTCAATTTGACCCCATCCATCAATTGTGTTTTACAAAGTTCAAAGCAAGTATAATACAGCCATGATTTATGTACTGTCAATACAGTTCGGGTCTAGATGTATTATTGAGATCCACCTCAAGAGGCTGAAGAAATTTGTCTTGGCCCCAAAGACCTTTATAAACCTACAGATGCACCATTGAGAGCATCCTTTTGGACTGTATCACCACCTGGTACTGCTATTGCACCGTCTGCAACTGCAGGGCTAGAGGGTGGTGCGGTTAGCCCAATGTATTTCCGGGGGCACCGTTGCCTGCCCTCCAGGACATCTACAGCACCGGTGTCACAGGAAGGCCAAGAAGAATATCAAGGACCTCAGCCACCCGAGCCATGGCCTGTTAACTCGCTACTATCTAGAAGGTGGAGACATTACAGGTGCATCGAAGCAGGGAACGAGAGACTGAAAAACTGCTTTTATCTCCAGGCCATCAGACTGTCCCCACTAGACTGCCCTGAACTTAGTCACTGTTACAAGCCCGGCTACCACCCGATACTCTACCCTGCACCTTAGTGACTGCTGCCCTAGTCATTGAACACTGGTCACTTTAATAATCTTTACATACTGTTTTACCCACTTTATATGTATGTCATATATTCTAGTCAAGGCTCATCCTATATAACTACTGCTCTACACAACTTTTCTATTCATATACTGTCTATATATACCATCATATACATATATATTTATTCCGGACTCTGACATTGGTCGTTCTGATATTTCTTAATTCCTTTATTTTAATTTTTTGGATGTGTGTGTATTGTTAGGTATTACTGCCCTGATGGAGCTAGGAACACAAGCATTTCACTGTGTTACACTAGATATTACTGCCCTGATGGAGCTAGAAACACAAGCATTTCACTGTGTTACACTAGGTATTACTGCCCTGATGGAGCTAGGAACACAAGCATTTCACTGTGTTACACTAGATATTACTGCCCTGGTGGAGCTAGAAACACAAGCATTTAACTGTGTTACACTAGGTATTACTGCCCTGGTGGAACTAGGAACACAAGCATTTCACTGTGTTACACTAGGTATTACTGCCCTGGTGGAACTAGGAACACAAGCATTTCACTGTGTTACACTAGGTATTACTGCCCTGATGGAACTAGGAACACAAGCATTTCACTGTGTTACACCAGGTATTACTGCCCTGGTGGAGCTAGGAACACAAGCATTTCACTGTGTTACACTAGGTATTACTGCCCTGATGGAACTAGGAACACAAGCATTTCACTGTGTTACACTAGGTATTACTGCCCTGGTGGAGCTAGGAACACAAGCATTTCACTGTGTTACACTAGGTATTACTGCCCTGATGGAGCTAGAAACACAAGCATTTCACTGTGTTACACTAGGTATTACTGCCCTGATGGAGCTAGAAACACAAGCATTTCACTGTGTTACACTAGGTATTACTGCCCTGATGGAGCTAGAAACACAAGCATTTCACTGTGTTACACTAGGTATTACTGCCCTGATGGAGCTAGAAACACAAGCATTTCACTGTGTTACACTAGGTATTACTGCCCTGGTGGAGCTAGGAACACAAGCATTTAACTGTGTTACACTAGGTATTACTGCCCTGGTGGAACTAGGAACACAAGCATTTCACTGTGTTACACTAGGTATTACTGCCCTGGTGGAGCTAGGAACACAAGCATTTCACTGTGTTACACTAGGTATTACTGCCCTGGTGGAACTAGGAACACAAGCATTTCACTGTGTTACACTAGGTATTACTGCCCTGGTGGAACTAGGAACACAAGCATTTCACTGTGTTACACTAGGTATTACTGCCCTGGTGGAACTAGGAACACAAGCATTTCACTGTGTTACACTAGGTATTACTGCCCTGATGGAACTAGGAACACAAGCATTTCACTGTGTTACACCAGGTATTACTGCCCTGGTGGAGCTAGGAACACAAGCATTTCACTGTGTTACACTAGGTATTACTGCCCTGATGGAACTAGGAACACAAGCATTTCACTGTGTTACACTAGGTATTACTGCCCTGGTGGAGCTAGGAACACAAGCATTTCACTGTGTTACACTAGGTATTACTGCCCTGATGGAGCTAGAAACACAAGCATTTCACTGTGTTACACTAGGTATTACTGCCCTGATGGAGCTAGAAACACAAGCATTTCACTGTGTTACACTAGGTATTACTGCCCTGATGGAGCTAGAAACACAAGCATTTCACTGTGTTACACTAGGTATTACTGCCCTGATGGAGCTAGAAACACAAGCATTTCACTGTGTTACACTAGGTATTACTGCCCTGGTGGAGCTAGGAACACAAGCATTTAACTGTGTTACACTAGGTATTACTGCCCTGGTGGAACTAGGAACACAAGCATTTCACTGTGTTACACTAGGTATTACTGCCCTGGTGGAGCTAGGAACACAAGCATTTCACTGTGTTACACTAGGTATTACTGCCCTGATGGAACTAGGAACACAAGCATTTCACTGTGTTACACTAGGTATTACTGCCCTGGTGGAGCTAGGAACACAAGCATTTAACTGTGTTACACTAGGTATTACTGCCCTGATGGAGCTAGAAACACAAGCATTTCACTGTGTTACACTAGGTATTACTGCCCTGGTGGAGCTAGGAACACAAGCATTTCACTGTGTTACACTAGGTATTACTGCCCTGATGGAACTAGGAACACAAGCATTTCACTGTGTTACACTAGGTATTACTGCCCTGGTGGAGCTAGAAACACAAGCATTTCACTGTGTTACACTAGGTATTACTGCCCTGATGGAGCTAGAAACACAAGCATTTCACTGTGTTACACTAGATATTACTGCCCTGATGGAACTAGAAACACAAGCATTTCACTGTGTTACACTAGGTATTACTGCCCTGATGGAGCTAGAAACACAAGCATTTCACTGTGTTACACTAGGTATTACTGCCCTGGTGGAGCTAGGAACACAAGCATTTCGCTGTGTTACCCTAGGTATTACTGCCCTGATGGAGCTAGAAACACAAGCATTTCACTGTGTTACACTAGGTATTACTGCCCTGATGGAACTAGAAACACAAGCATTTCACTGTGTTACACTAGGTATTACTGTCCTGATGGAGCTAGAAACACAAGCATTTCACTGTGTTACACTAGGTATTACTGCCCTGATGGAACTAGAAACACAAGCATTTCACTGTGTTACACTAGGTATTACTGCCCTGGTGGAGCTAGGAACACAAGCATTTCACTGTGTTACACTAGGTATTACTGCCCTGATGGAGCTAGGAACACAAGCATTTCACTGTGTTACACTAGGTATTACTGCCCTGATGGAACTAGAAACACAAGCATTTCACTGTGTTACACTAGGTATCACTGCCCTGGTGGAGTTAGGAACACAAGCATTTCACTGTGTTACACTAGGTATTACTGCCCTGATGGAACTAGGAACACAAGCATTTCACTGTGTTACACTAGGTATTACTGCCCTGATGGAACTAGAAACACAAGCATTTCGCTACTCCTGCGATAACATCTGCAAAATATGTGTACGTGACATGACCAATAAAATTTGATTTGAGGATATATCATGCTGACTTTGTACTGTCAACACAGCTAGGATCCTTCTATCTCTACAGATACATAACATACATCATGAAGGTATTATGCTTGCTTGGTACTTTGTAAAACACCATTGATGGATGGGGTCAAATTAACCTCCCCCTTTATTTCCAGGACCTACTTGGCAAAGCAGAGCCAGACTTTCCAACAGAAGTTTTGGGAACAGCATCATACCAAGAGACAGACAGCCCATAGACGTGGACCAAGAGGATGTCTCTACATCAAAGCATATGGATACTACAAGTGATGAGGTAAGTTCCAATTTTAACAGCCGATTTCAGACTGTCACAGACTTATATCTGTTTTAGTCTCGGACACCAGACACTTCCGCCTGGGGATGAGGTTATGTCTGTATAGACGTGTATGTCAGCACATTATAACTAGTGATCTAGTGGTAATAAAATAGGTGGGTAAACTCTTATTGCCGTACACAGTGAGTAAAGTAACACTCCCTATACTTTCAATGCATTTTTGCGCCAAAGTTTTGTAAAGACATGTGTAAAATACAAAAGGTGGAGTTTACCCTCCACTACACCACTGATTATAACACAATGACAACAAGGCAACTACTATGAATTACACTAAATCCCATGTCATGACCATATCTCCATTCAGTAGATAGAGTATGATCTGTCTCACTCACTCATCTCTCCCACTTAACCCCATCAGCAGTCAGCAGAGACAGAGGAAGGGGAACCAGACCTGCTCATCATCAAGGTGGAGGGAGAAGCAGATGACCAGGACTCTAGGATCAGCCACCCTGCCAGAACAGTGGAGGGCAGCAGAGAGCTAACCACCCAACTGGCTGCAGCCTCCACCGAGGATCCCGCCTTCCAGCCCAGAGGTCCCAGAGGCAACAACTACATCAACACCACTATGGAGGTCAGTGGATCTGACTCCATCCTCCTCCAATCAGAAACAGGGACTGTGAACCAGGGACCCCAGCAGCACACAGGATTTGAACCCAAAGCAGAGAGACAGAGTCTGGACACAAAGTGTGATATGAACGGGGACCTCACTCTCCTAAGAGGTTCTTTAAACCAGGTGTGGAGAGAGGCAGTAGCGACTGATGATGGTGCCTCTGCTGCTCACACTAAAGTAATGGACCTAGGGAGTGGCCCAGTGGGCCCAGAAACACAGACTAAATCGGCCATGGAAATGAGAAGTGTAGGGTTAGAAAACCACAGGTTTTCCCCCAAGGAGTTCCATTCCTCATCAGAACATGTGATAGTGATTGACTCTGTATCCAGTGGCCAGCAGGTAGATAGAGGTTTTGAGTGGGGTCAGGTGGGTACAGCTACTACACCACAGGACAATGGAACTGGAAATAAGCAGGAAGTGGGAGTGTTTAACAGAAACACACCAATGATTCGCCACAAATCGATGAGAGACAACACAACGCTATTGGTTTCACCCGGCTTCCGGCCCTCAGAGATAAATACAGGCATGCAGCTTGGCACAGGAAATGCAGGTGAGGCCAACAAAGATAGTTGGTGTTCGTTGGCAAGCCTCCATAGACACTCTGAAATACCAGGAAGAGGAGTTCAACAACCAACTCCTACCTCACTTCCTGTCAGCCATTTTAGACCAAGCACCACAACCTCTTGTCATTTGAGTAATCTCGCCACGGATGTTAGACCTGGTACCGTAGAACGACAGTACGGTTTCCCCAGCTGCAATAAGAAGTTTGTTCACGAGAGCGACTTCCAGCAGCACGCTGTCATCCACACCAGGAAGCGAGGGTTCGCCTGCAACTTCTGTGAGAAGAGCTTTGAGGGCGCCAGCCATCTCCAAATGCACCAGAACGTCCACACTGGGGAGAAACCCTTCATTTGTGCACAGTGCGGACGCAGGTTCTCCCACACCAGCAATCTGAAAAGACATCAGAAGCTTCATCATTGATAACTGACACAGAACAAGAGATTCCTATTGAAAAACAACTGTTATAGCAATATCATGACTTCAAACGCTATTGGTTCTAACGTAGTCGTATGTCTGCAGGATGTTTACCCTGGTCTCTTACGTCTACAATACAACGTGGTTCATATTTACATTATCTACAAGGATTGTTACGTTTTCTTGGCTTCTTTAAGGCCAACAGCATCACTCACATTGACTGTTAAGGTTGATAATGGTTGTGTTCTTCTAATAATACTGCGTGCCTCACACTAAAGTTATAGCAGAAATTGTACTGTGAGACTGAAAAACTGTCTGTTCTTTTGTACCAATTTCACCAATGGCTATTGCTGTTTGTTCATTAAATCCTATAATTCCATCAATAAATAATATTTTTCTAATAATTTCATGGTGCTTCTTGACTCTTAATATATATTCTCACATTGACCCTAAATATATTGTAACTAAAGGACATTTTTTCTTTCAAAATTACAGTGAAATATTGAGGTCCAGTTTTAGTTTCATATGTTTTGAGAAGCTTTAGATGTTCTGTGTCCATGAGTTGAGTCAGTAAATGAACAACTTAATTCAAGCCATTTGATCAATATTATAGCATAGTAATATCTGAGTTATAATAGACCTGTATTTGTTTGAGAGCTTTGTAAATCTCATGTCTTTCTACTTAATTCCTCCCTCCTCTTTTCAGGCCAAATCTACTGTGGAAGGGGAGAGAGACCTCCAGCCATGGAAGAAAGAAGAGGCTCTGAGGGAGATGCCAGGTAATGATGAATATATTGCTGTAATGAAAAATGACATACTGATTGACAACCTCATTGTTTTATTTGACTGCATATGACCATCATGCTTTTGTTGTCTCTTCAGGCACTGATAGTGGCCACAGAATGACAGACCCAAACACACAGACCTCTCTAGACACTGACCAAGCAGAGCTCACTGAGCAGCTCAGAACCAAACACAGCATATTGACTGTCAACAGATCAGACACTGTTTTCAAGTCAGACCCAGAGCCTGAGAGCCAGAGCCAGGGGTTCCAACTCACAGGTCCAGGACCTGTTGCTAAACAGCAGCACAGCCTAAACCCAGAGAGAACAACTGATCTGCCTGTAAACTCCCGTAAGCGAAGAGTCAGTGATACAGCAAATGATCGGCCATCTTGTTCTAGTTATGCTGCCGAGACGGTCTCAGGAAGCCTCTCGCCTCTCACAAAGGTGAACCCTATTCCCCCACTTTCTCAGAAGGTGAGGGGTGAACACGAGAATTCCCAGGTCGATTCTGAGGTCATAGTTATCGACCCCCTTCCTGTTGACGATGGGGATGGCACGCCCTCGTCATGGAGACAAGGTGACATCATGGAACACAGGCATCATCAAGGAGGACATATTGAAGTAGATGCCATGCTTCTTGGAGGACATTCGAGTAACACTTATCATTATCATCCTCACCCAGGTGTCCAGCCAGCAGCGAGACAGAACTCACCTGACAATCACTTCTACACCATTGGCATGGACGGCGCTTTCGACAACCGCCTCGGCACCTTTCAGAAACCCGCAACCACCGCCACTGCTCCATTGGCCGAGGGAACCGGGGAGCTGCAGTACCCCACCTGGGTGGATTTCCCTGGGAGCGCCCCCGACACCCACCTGGGCGACATGAGTGGGACTCATCAGGACAGAGTGGGGAGGGCGAAGTCCTACAGGTGCACCTTCTGTGGGAGGGAGTACCCTCACCTGTGCCAGCTCAAGATGCACCAGAGGGTCCACACGGGGGAGAAACCGTACGAGTGTGCCCTGTGTGGGAAGCAGTTCAGCCAACTGTGCAGCCTGAAGCGGCACCAGAGAGTACACACAGGGGAGAAACCTTTCAGATGTGCTCAATGCGGGAAACAGTTCTCTCATTCCAGCAATTTAAAAGTGCATCAGAGCGTCCATTCGGGTGAGAAACTGTTCCACTGCGCCCAGTGTGGAAAAAACTTCTCCTTTCTGAGCAATCTGATAAGACACCAGACAGTTCATGCACGGAAATTATAGGTTGTGCTGTGTGGATTTGGGATTGTGTTTTCTGAATTGATTGTAAATTGTAAGTGTATGATTGTTCTGGCTTAAAGGGTGTTACCTGTTATTTTCTACCCTGACTGGAGCAAATGTAAAAATGTTATAAAAAGAAGTGACACTAAACGTTTGTTATATTATTGTCTAAAATGTTCAACTTTTTATTGTATAAATTTCTACAGTATTTGTGACGCAAAGTGTTGAAAATAATCAGGCAAAACTACGATTTTGTCACAATCAACATGCTTGTGTTAAAGTTCATAAGAAATAAAGCAACTCATGGGAAATGTGAAAAAGGTCTTTCAGAATGAGAGTAATACATGTAGCTTTATCTCAGCAAATACAACTCTGTGATCTCAGTGTTTACGGTAAACTGTCTCCGGAAGTAGATTGTTTAACCACAAAAGGGTTTTACTCTGGGAAAGTTTGTTTGCTAGCTAAATAATAACAAAGATGTCCAATCAGCAGTCTTATGGGTTGGGGATAGAAGCTGTTTAGAAGCCTATTGGACCTAGACTTAGACCGCATAGCAGAGAGATAAGTCTATGACTAGCGTGGCTGGAGTCTTTGACATTTTTTAGACACCGCCTGGTATAGAGGTCGTGGATGGCAGGAAGCTTGGCCCCAGTGATGTACTGGGCCGTACGCACTACCCTCTGTAGTGCCTTGTGGTCGGAGGCGGCGCAGATGCCATACCAAGCAGTGATGCAACCAGTCAGGATGCTCTCGATGTAATACGGTTGCCTCCAAAATCCAGCCTATGGCTGAGGGTTACATTCAGCATCCTTTAGGATGTAACCCTGAGCTGGATTTAACACACGTCCAAATAAGACTCCCACGATATGTCACGCCAAAAGAAATCCTTCCTGCTTTACTGATTTCAAAATAAGAGTCCGTCTATTTGTCATGCTCAAATAAAAGTCCTTCGATTTCAAAATGTCACTTGCGCTGTCATTAAAATAAGTAATACCATTTCCAATTTAGAAATAATAGTACATTGATTTATCATGACAAAATACAATTCTGGCATTATCAGATTTCCAAAGTCTTGTCATTTTCATGCCAAATAAGTCCTTTAATTTCAATAGTAATATAGAACCCCAGGGGAGAATGTCATAACATTTGTTGTCAAGGCACAGATATATATTAAACATGATGTCATGCTGTTAACCCATCCCTTTGTTTGTTAGCCCAACTCATGTAAGGTTGCCTCTGAACAGAACCGACGCATCTACGTCTCCTTCTATGTCATATCGCTGACTCTACCTTTAAAAGTGTCATTGTCTGAAATAAATGAAAGTTATTCCAGTCAGCCTCTTTCCTGGGTAAAACAGTGTGAGCTCTCACCAGATCTTAGAAGCTATATTGTACTATATTAATAGGTCATCAACACACACACACACTCTTTTTGAACAAAAATATAAAAGCAACATGCAACAATTTCGAAGATTTTACTGAGTTACAGTTCATATAAGGAAATCAGCCAATAGAAATAAATTCATTAGGTCCTAATCTATGGATTTCACATGACTGGGAGTACAGATACGTATCTGTTGGTCACAGATACCTTAAAAAAAAACAGTAGGGGCGTGGATCAGAAAACCAGACAGTATCTGGTGTGACCACCATTTAACTCATGCAGTGCTACACATCTCCTTCACATAGAGTTGATCACGCTGTTGATCGTGGCCTGTGGAATGTTGTCCCACTCCTCTTCAATGGCTGTGCAAAGTTGCTGGATATTGGCAGGAACTGGAACACGCTGTCGTACAAGTCGATCCAGAGCATCCCAAACGTGCTCAATGGGTGACATGTCTGGTGAGTATGCAGGTCATGGAAGAACTGGGACATTTTCAGCTTCCAGGAATTGTGTACAGATCCTTGCGACATGGGGCCGTGCATTATGCTAAAACATGAGGTGATGGTAGCGGATGAATGGCAAGACAATGGGCCTCAGGATCTCATCACGGCATCTCTTTGCATTCAAATTGCCATCGATAAAATGCAATTGTGTTTATTGTCTGTAGATTATGCCTGCCCTTACCATAACCCCACTGCCACCATGGGACACTCTGCCATCTGCCCGGTACAGTTGAAACCTGTGATTCATCTGTGAAAATCACACTTCTCCAGCGTGCCAGTGACCATCAAAGGTGAGCATTTGCCCCACTGAAGTCGGTTTACAATGCCGAACTGCAATCAGGTGAATCCCCTAGTGAAGACGACGAGCACGCAGATGAGCTTCCCTGAGACAGTTTGTGCAGAAATTCTTTGGTTGTGTATACCCAGTTTCATCAGCTGTTCGGGTGGCTGATCTCAGACAATCCTGCTTTTGAAGAAGCTTGTGTGTGGAGGTCCTGGGCTGGCTTGGTTATACGTGGTCTGCGGTTGTGAGACCGGTTGGATGTAGTGCCAAATTCTCAAATTACCGGGGCAGCTCTAGCAGGGCAGGAATTTGACTAACTGACTTGTTGGAAAGGTGGCATCCTATGACGGTGCTACGTTGAAAGTCACTGAGCTCTTCAGCTCTTTTTATTTTACTAGGCAAGTCAGTACGGACCATTATAATGTTTGTCTATGGAGATTGCATGGCTGCGTGCTCGATTTTATGTGGCTGAAATAGCCGAATCCACTAATTTGAAGGGCTGTCCACATACTTTTTACTGCTTATGGTTGCAAATAGGCTATTGAGGTGGCTTACTATGCCCAATAATAATGCACTAAATCACAGATATGGGGCATCATTGCGCATGTTTTCACACATCATGAAACACATTGAGGGAAGAATTTGAGACGGTAGCTTGTTCGCAAAATTTAACTCAATTGATTGAACGGCTATGTATCTTTTAATGCAGTCATCTCGATTTTCATATTCTTTTTTTGTTAAGGAAACAAATGTCATCTACTTCCTGGATCGTTTTTCAAAATAAAGGTTGGTTACACACACCTTATGTTAGTTCCAACATTGCCACCTGCTGCTGTATCATATTGTAGCTACTAAAAGGAATCAAATGTTTTAAAATAGTGAAATAAATCAAACACACTTTTTCCTCAGAAAATGTATATTTACTATTTAGTTCAAGTACAACAATACAGACTCACCATACAACCTGATTTTAAAAAGTATAAAATTGCTTCACTTAAAAGTAAATCGAAGAGTAGGCTAAGGGTTAGTAGTCTCCAAACTAACTGATGCACCACACTGAGAATGCACTCTAACTCTGAACAATGTAACAGTAGAAAGATTTAAATATCTGGATATAGAATGGCTAAATAGCCAAAGGAATTTCAGATAGTCCTGAGCTAAACTACTAAGTGTTCTACGCAGAGTAACAAGCATGCAGCAAGTATATAATGGTTTATGTCGTCATTCACAGTAACCTGTAACCACAATGTACTGGCTTCTCCTTTCAGTAACTACTGGGGTTCAGGATCTGATCTCTGGAAAAGAAACACAGAACAGATTGTCAGACACAAACCAGAATGGAATACATGGAATACGAATTAACAAGTAAAGAATCTAAAGTCTATGAGAGACACACTTTTTTTTTTAGGTGTTTGCGCCAATGTATATAAACCCTGGATTGCTAATGCTTTGATTTGGCCATTGAGAGGCTTTGAAGCCACCGGTCAGCCATATTGACTCTCACCAGTAGGAGCAGTTCTCCATAGGAATGAATGGAATTCTACACTATTTCAATTAAATATTTCAAGGACAAAATTAAATGTATTTAAGTATTTCTGTTGTTGCAGTGAGGACCGTAACATTAGTAATCTCAAAAAATAATACTTGAAAGAAAATTGTATTTTTTCATTTTTATATTTAACTCATATAATATAATTTAATTTATGTTTAGCTCAAAGTATGCATTCAGGTTCTGTAATATAATAAATGTGGCTAAAACGAATGTAGACATTAATAAATGCATGTCTAAAGCTTCCAAAATATTTTCTTTACAACGGTGGGGGAGTGGCAAGATGGAGGCACGGTGGCTTCAAAACAGAGCACCCATTTGTCATCTACTATATAAATCATTGATTTGCACACAGGGTTGACTTACAATGATGTTTGCAACAACGTAACAATCAATCATGGAATGAGATTTGAGACGTTGCTTTATCTGGTAAGATTTTTGGAGAAAGGTATGGTATAAATTATGAAATTATTCTCAGAGTGCTGCATGACATTGAATCAATGAGTTACTCTCCTAAACAATTGCATGTGTCCCATAAGCCTGTAGACTTGTGTCGCTGTCGACACTAACCTTCCCTATGGAGTACTTCCTGATGATTTCATTTCTCAAGATGGTGTGAAAAGTTCTGCAGACCAGAGACCGGTTCCAGTAGCCTCTCTTCCCATCCACATGCAGCACGTCCCAGAAGATCCACACCAGCGACTCAAGAGGAAGCTGCAAGAAAGTGAATCAATTCAATGCTTTCAGTGTTTTAGCTGCTTATATTGATGAAGTGTTTGTTGTTGAACATTAGGTTCCTAAAGTAGTGGTGTTATACACTGCTCAAAAAAATAAAGGGAACACTTAAACAACACAATGTAACTCCAAGTCAATCACACTTCTGTGAAATCAAACTGTCCACTTAGGAAGCAACACTGATTGACAATACATTTCACATGCTGTTGTGCAAATGGAATAGACAACAGGTGGAAATTATAGGCAATTAGCAAGACACCCCCAATAAAGGAGTGGTTCTGCAGGTGGGGACCACAGACCACTTCTCAGTTCCTATGCTTCCTGGCTGATGTTTTGGTCACTTTTGAATGCTGGCGGTGCTTTCACTCTAGTGGTAGCATGAGACGGAGTCTACAACCCACACAAGTGGCTCAGGTAGTGCAGCTCATCCAGGATGGCACATCAATACGAGCTGTGGCAAGAAGGTTTGCTGTGTCTGTCAGCATAGTGTCCAGAGCATGGAGGCGCTACCAGGAGACAGGCCAGTACATCAGGAGACGTGGAGGAGGCCGTAGGAGGGCAACAACCCAGCAGCAGGACCGCTACCTCCGCCTTTGTGCAAGGAGGAGCAGGAGAAGCACTGCCAGAGCCCTGCAAAATGACCTCCAGCAGGCCACAAATGTGCATGTGTCTGCTCAAACGGTCAGAAACAGACTCCATAAGGGTGGTATGAGGGCCCGACGTCCACAGGTGGGGGTTGTGCTTACAGCCCAACACCGTGCAGGACGTTTGGCATTTGCCAGAGAACACCAAGATTGGCAAATTCACCACTGGCACCCTGTGCTCTTCACAGATGAAAGCAGGTTCACACTGAGCACGTGACAGACGTGACAGAGTCTGGAGACGCCGTGGAGAACGTTCTGCTGCCTGCAACATCCTCCAGCATAACCGGTTTGGCGGTGGGTCAGTCATGGTGTGGCATTTCTTTGGGGGGCCGCACAGCCCTCCATGTGCTCACCAGAGGTAGCCTGACTGCCATTAGGTACCGAGATGAGATCCTCAGACCCCTTGTGAGACCATATGTTGGTGCGGTTGGCCCTGGGTTCCTCCTAATGCAAGACAATGCTAGACCTCATGTGGCTGGAGTGTGTCAGCAGTTCCTGCAAGAGGAAGGCAGGACTGGCCCGCCCGTTCCCCAGACCTGAATCCAATTGAGCACATCTGGGACATCATGTCTCGCTCCATCCACCAACGCCACGTTGCACCACAGACTGTCCAGGAGTTGGCGGATGCTTTAGTCCAGGTCTGGGAGGAGATCCCTCAGGAGACCATCCGCCACCTCATCAGGAGCATGCCCAGGCGTTGTAGGGAGGTCATACAGGCACGGGGGAGGCCACACACACTACTGAGCCTCATTTTGACTTGTTTTAAGGACATTACATCAAAGTTGGATCAGCCTGTAGTGTGGTTTCCCACTTTAATTTTGAGTGTGACTCCAAATCCAGACCTCCATGGGTTGATAAATTGGATTTCCATTGATTATTTTTGTGTGATTTTGTTGTCAGCACATTCAACTATGTAAAGAAAAAAGTATTTAATAAGATTATTTCTTTCATTCAGATCTAGGATGTGTAGTTTAAGTGTTCCCTTTGTTTTTTTGAGCAGTATATATTAAAGGATAGGGTATTCACTAGCTAGGTAGGCTACATGGCAAACTCTAGAAGATATACAGTTGTTTATAATGGCACCCTAGCACTTTTCTTAAAACATTTTTTTTTTTTTTCTCACCACACATTTTTGTATATTCAGCATTGCAGAATACATTTTATTTTTGTAAACTTATGTTTGACACATTAGTGCGTCTGGCTTCCGGGTTAAGCGAGCAGTGTGTCAAGCAGTGCGGCTTCGCAGTGTTGTGTTTCGGGGGATGCATGGCTCTCGAACTTCGCCTCTCCTGAGTCCGTAGGGGAGTTACAGCGATGGGACAACACTAACTACCAATTGAATATCACAAAATTGGGGAGTAAAGGTGTAAAAAGTTTTTAAAAAACGTACGTTTACAATTGTTATTTCGAAAATACAGACAAATGACATGGACCAAATTATTAGCACCCCAGATCTAGTACTTGGTTGCACATCCTTTGACCAAGGTAACTGCAGACGAACGCTTCTTGCAGCCATCAATGAGCTTGCTGCACCTTTATCCTGGAAAATTGGCACACTCTTCAGCAGCAAACTGCTCAAATTCTTCAATGATTGAGGGGTAATTACAGGGCAATTACAGTGCCAACAAAAATTAAATTTGAATTCTATCATTTTGAATTGGGATTCGGATATTGAATTTAATATTTTTTAAATTTGTAATGAAGAAATGAATCATTTAATTCAGAAATTAAACTTGTATTTCATAAAATCTGAATTGAGTGAACATACTGTAGCATTCAGTAACATTTTTTATTGAATATTCAAATACGATACTTATATATTTAGTTTCATTATGATAGATATTTCATTACTTGTCTATCAAGTTTACAAGCAATTTCAAGTTTATCAAAGTTTCATATTAAAGCTTCTTAGATGCATTTACATTATTTTTATATTCAGTTCTCTAAATTCAGATTCAAAACCAGAGACATTCTGGTACTTTGCCAGCCAGTAAAAGTAGAGAACTGATAGAATCAAACGCTCTCTGTGGTAAACAAGCTTTTGGCGGTTTCTGAAGCCAATGTGGCATGTTGAATTTATTTACTTCCTATGAATTTGGCTCTGGCGTTTGAACCGTTTTGGCTATAAACTATTATGACCCCATTCCTGAAATATGGACATGTCTTCGGTTCCCCTCTATGCTGATCACATGCTGCGTTAGAAGGGGGTGACACAAAAAAAGTGGTTCCCATAAGTAAACATTGCCCCGTCACAGCCCTTCTAAGCACAGCCTTTCCACTCCCCATTTAATCTTGCTCTTATGACTGACTGGGTTAGAACCAGGTCTCCTGCATATGACAAGACTGTGTTAGCCCACTTAACTAAAGCCCATGGGGATTAGTTCAGGAAGCTAACACAAGTCTTCCAAGTCTCCAGCAAGGTTACACATCAAAAGCGAGTGGTTCATCAAACCACCTCGGTTAAATTTCACCCCCCTTTGACCTCATACTCAGAGATCACGGCACCAATATAACTGATTGGGGTTCAAATCAGGTCTCCTGCACAAGACCACTTTCTGTGGCAAACAGAAACAGAATGATCTGTGCAACCCATTTAATGAGAGTGCAACAGAGGTGGTTTGGTGATCCATGCATGTGATGAGCAACCTGGCTGAAGACGTGTTAGTTTAACCCAGGGCTCTGCTTTTGTGACAAGTCACTTATCACGAAAGCATGGTCACCAAACCACCTGTTAGACTTCACCCTCATTTTACCTCCTCCTTGAAGACTCATCCAAGTCTCAGGACCAATTCCTAGGCTTTAGCTCAACAGGCTAACACAGTCTTAACCCATTGTCACGTTGACCTTATAATGCCTACCCTTGCCGGAGAATTGAAACTAACGTCTAACACAAACATACACATGAAACTAACACATGAAACTAACAACCCTTACACAATTAAAGGCCTTTTTTAATAGCACGGTGGTTGGAATGCTTCAGGTGGGCGGTCACGTGTGTTTGAGGCAGAAGTCCTGAGGTTGAGTCTCCATATGAGCTGAATCGGGGGAAGCGGTACTCGCTAAGCAAGCAGCGTGAGGTCCTTTACAACGGTGCCAATGGACTCTACAGTTGTGCTGGTTCAACCACTGGGGGCGCTGTGGAGCGAGTTTACGTGGTGAATGTAGCAGATGAGGATCTGTGAAACTTATTCAGCAGCCCGAAGCGTCGTCCTTGCGCAATAGAAGGCCTTTTTCAATAGCGCGTGAGCTGTAACCCCTCAGGAGGGCGGTCACGTGTGTTTGCGAGGCAGAGGTCCTGAGTTCTAGTCTCGGTATGAGCTGAATCACAGGCACACAGCACCCACTCCAATTTGCCTACCTCTCCAACAGATACGCGGAAGATGCCATTTCCATCGCTATTCACAGAGCCCTAACACATCTGGACAAGAGGAACACTTATGTGAGAATGCTGTTTATTGACAGCAGTTTAGCATTAAACACTATTTTTCTCTCTAAGCTTGACACCAAGCTCAGAGCCCTGGGTCTGGACACCACCCTCTGCAACTGGATCCTGGACTTCCCAACGGGCAGATCACAAGGTGTGAGGATTGGCAACAACACCTCCTCCACACTCACTCTTAACACAGGGGCCCCCCAGGGGTGTGTCCTCAGCCCTCTGCTGTGCTCCCTGTTCAGCCACGACTGCGTGAATTTGCACGACACCAACTCCATCATCACCACAGATGATGTTTCCCCAGACCATGGTACCTCTGGGGATTCTGGGAATAAAGAAGAGGTGAGTGAGTAGCTTGGTTTCTAGAGCAGAGGTATTCAACTGGGGGTCCACACCCCCTAGGGGTATTTAAAAATATATTTTTTAAATGTTTTTATAAATATCCCTAGCAACAACAGAATACCTACAGTAGAAAAGAGAATGATGTCTAATGATGTCTACCTAATATTGAGTAAATTACACTCACTGGAATATCTGACACAGGCTTTAATAAAGCACCAGTCAATAGTCCCCCAGTCAGTCATCCACCAGTCAGTCATCCACCAGTCAGTCATCCCCCAGTCAATAGTCCCCCAGTCAATAGTCCCCCAGTCAATAGCCCACCAGTCAATTGCCCACCAGTCAATAGTCCCCCATCAATAGCCCACCAGTCAATAGCCCACCAGTCAATAGTCCCCCATCAATAGCCCACCAGTCAATAGTCCCCATCAATAGCCCACCAGTCAATAGTCCCCATCAATAGCCCACCAGTCAATAGCCCACCAGTCAATAGTCCCCCATCAATACCCCACCAGTCAATAGTCCCCCATCAATAGCCCACCAGTCAATAGTCCCCCATCAATAGCCCCCCATCAATAGCCCACCAGTCAATAGCCCACCAGTCAATAGTCCCCCATCAATAGCCCACCAGTCAATAGTCCCCCATCAATAGCCCACCAGTCAATAGTCCCCCATCAATAGCCCACCAGTCAGTCATCTCCCAGTCAATAGTCCCCCCAGTCAATAGGCCACCAGTGAGACAAGTGCTGCTGGTAAGCTTTCTTGACTTCATTTCTGCCAACACATGGCTAACCTTTGTTTAACCAGCTAAACAGCAGCTCTTAGTGAAAATGTGTTTGGAGTTACCGTTCTAGCTAATAGGCTATGTTAGAGTTCCTCTTCCAACTATAATGTGGGAAGGTCAAAATTATTTCAAAATTCTATTTATTTTAAAATGTTGATAACTTCTCCCTGCCATTCCCCTGATGATAAGAAGTGAAAAATGTTTTTCTAACATATGATGAGGATCCCTGGTTGGCCGGTTTGCCTGGGCGAGGATCCCTGGGCAAGGTAAGGTTGAAGACCCCGGGTCTACAGTGATGGTGCACATCCTAACCTGTCAAGCCTACTCAAAACAGAGTCAGAATGGAAAGGAATAAACCAGAGAGAATTCTGATTGAATTGAATGGGTTCGAATTCTATTCATTCTAATTCTGGGACTCAAAAACCGGCATATGTTTTCCGAGGCTGAATATGATAAAGAGGGTAAAGGGGTATGAAGATAGTTCTATAAACTCAACCACTGACAGCCTACCATTCCAGTCAGCACTCTCTCTACTTGCACCAGCTAGGTCGCCATGTCCATTTACAGTGCCAGGACTGTGTTGGTGTCCGTGAAACGTGTTGGGTAAGTTTAGCATTTTTGTCCACAAGTGGTAAAGGTTAGGATTAGGGGAAAGGAAGCTGATCCTAGATCTGTATCTAGTCTGAACTTTACCCTGGAACACTCAGGGCAGCACAGTGTCCAGTGGCCTGCCACCAGTGTGGACGAGGAGGTGCTTCTTCATGTGACTGGACTGGGTGAAGGACTTCCCACAGTAGACACATTGAAACGGTTTCTCTCCGGTGTGCACCCTCTCATGCATCTTCAGCTGGTGGCTGTGGGAGAAGCGCTTGGTGCAGTGGCTGCAGCCGTACGGTTTCTCCCCCGTATGGACCCGCATGTGCCTCCGCAGGTGCGCCGGCTGGGGGAAGGGCTTTCCACAGAGGCTACACCGGAGCTGCCTCTTGGTGGAGTGAGACGTTAGCTGTTGTGGCTGCTTTTCTATGCCTTTCGATGAAGAAGTGGCGCTTATGTTGAAATTCAGGAAGTGGGCTGGCTTCCCTCTTTGGGGAACCTGGAGGAGAGTAACACTTGGGGATGAAAAGCTGTTTAGGGAGGACAGTCTGTTGAAATCTGGAATCTTGGACCTTGATCCTACAATTGTCCCTTGCTCTGCATGTTGAGTGTCAGGGGGACACTTTGTCTGTCTAGACTCCATTCCCCCTCTTCCTCTGTTGTCCACAAGCTGCCTGCCGTCTGAACAGACCTCTCCAGATGTCACCTCTTGGCCAGTTATGCTCCATTCTGAACTCATATCTGCCTCCACTTTAATGGGAACTGAGTCCACCATCACCACATCAGGCACCCAGTCCAGAGACCCCAAAGCTGACATGCAGACCCCAGAGTTACCAGACACCCCTCTCCTCTCTGGATGTTCACACAGCCTCTTGGAGTCTGGCCCTGCATTGTGAGGAGCATTCACAGTTTGGTTGTCAGTCTCTTGGTTCTCTGTCCATTGAGACAGGCTGTATTCTATGGGTTGATGGTCAGTTTCCCAGGTCACACCCTCAGCAACCTGATGGTCATGTCTTGCTCTGTTGTATTGTGATGCTGGATGCTGGAACATCTGGTTTTCAGGTTCTATATTGAGTGAGGTGTCTGGAGCTCTGTGTCTGTTGCCCTGCTGGTCCAGAGGGTATGTGGTTTCAGTAGATGACGAAGGACCTGGTTCTGCCACAATTTTCTTTTCACTGCTCTCACTGACCATTTGGACAATCTCTGAAATGGGTCAACGTAAAGCACAAGATCAGCTTCCTGTAGTGGAGACTGATTCTTCTATGCCTTATTTATTAGTTATGGGTAATGACTAAGAAGGTAATAAAATACTGCAATACACATTTAAGTCTTTACTTAACATAAAGTGTAAACTGCATAGATTTGATAAGTTGCACAAAAATACCTTCTGTTGCACTGGTGTCAAGGTTCTCCATTTTGATAAGAGGTGCCTCTTGCATATCTGCCATCTGTTTTGTATTCATCAGGAACATTTTATTAGAACATATCCCCAAAACCATTTGAAATATGAGAAAACAAATCATATATTTGACCGTGTGTATGACAACTGACCTGCATGCTCCCATCCTGGTCTGTTGCTGTGCGTCCTGAATCTCTCCAGTTGGTGACATCCTGCGTTATGTTGCCCCTTTCACTGTCGGCAAAACAATTCTGCACTGCACCAGAAAACACAAACCCTTATAAACGTTACATATTCTACATTAACCATTATTTTGATCGTGTTGTAATAAGGTTAAAAAAAACTACAATATCCAATATATTCTACAAGACCTATTATTTTTAACGTGTTGAAATATGGTTTAAAAAACGACAATATCTAAGTCTGCCTGATGACTTTCCTACTAAGCTCTCTCTTGCTCGGGCAACAAGATCTGTGTCGCGCCTGTGAACTGTGCGTCGCAGGGCTCCGAATTTCTCTGCGCTCCGTTGAGAATTCTGGTATTTTGTCAAAAGCAGCTTCCTCCGCAGGTTATCGATTTCTTTCTGACTATGTGAAATTTCCAAACGTAAGGCAGCATGGCCATCATCTACAAGTTTGCAGATTTCGGCAACGGCTGCATTCGCCAAAACCTCAATGATGGAGGCCAGCTGAGCATGAAAGGCGACGGTATCGGTCATGTTCTTGGCACTATGTCTAACTTAAACACTTATGTTACAGTAATTTGCATTGCAATGTTCAATCAACGTCCTCAAAGTTCACACGGTATGCTTCAAACGTAAATATATTTTTATCTGTGGAGCTAGACACAATAAGGATTATCCACAACAGTGGAATTTTCTGTCCGCCTTCAAAATAAATGTCTGCCATTGGAAGTGATTCAAATGGATACAAATATTGTAATCATGACATATTTGGACTAGATAATGCTAAACATGAAATAGATAGTTAATTTGATACAAAAAAAGTTACAATCTGTTTAAACCGCACTGTGGATGTATTAGACTTTAGAATTGCATTAGGGGCGTACTCAACAGTTTGGACACACCTACCCATTCAAGCCTTTTTCTTTATTTTTACTATTTTCTACATTGTAGAATAATAGTTTAGACAATAAAAATATGAAATAACACACATGGAATCATGAAATAAACCAAAAAGTGTTAAACAAATCTAAAAAATATATATATATTTGAGATTCTTCAAAGTTGCCACCCTTTGCCTTGACAGCTTTGCACACTCTTGGCATTCTCTCAACCAGCTTCATAAGAAATGCTTTTCCAACAGTCTTGAAGCAGTTCCCACATATGCTGAGCACTTGTTGGCTGCTTTTCCTTCACTGTGCGGTCCAACTCATCCCAAACCATCTCAATTGGGTTGAGGTTGGGTGATTGTGGAGGCCAGGTCATCTGATGCAGCACTTCATCACTCTCCTTGGTCAAATACCCCTTACGTAGCCTGGAGGTGTGTTTTGGGTCATTGTCCTGTTAAAAAAAAATGATAGTCCCACAAAACACAAACCAGATGGGATGTCGTATCGCTGCAGAATGCTGTGGTAGCCATGCTGGTTAAGTGTGCCTTGAATTCTAAATACAATCACTGACTGTCACCAGACCCACGGTGGTAACCACACGTTCACCAACACAAACAATCTCACATTTGGATTCATCAGAGCAAAGGACAGATTTCCCCCGGTCTAATGTCCATTGCTTGTGTTTCTTAGCCCAAGCAAGTCTCTTCTTCTCATTGGTGTCTTTTAGTAGTGGTTTCTTTGCAGCAATTCGACCGTGAAGGCCTGATTCATGCAGTCGCCTCTGAACAGTTGATGTTGAGATGTGTCTGTTACTTGAACTCTGAAGCATTTATTTGGGCTGCAGTTAACTCTAATGAACTTTATCCTCTGCAGCAGAGGTAACTCGGGGTCTTCCATTCCTGTGGCGGTCCTCATGAGAGCCAGTTTCATCATAGCACTTGATGGTTTTACGACTACACTTGAAGAAACTTTCAAAGTTCTTGACATTTTCCAGATTGACTGACCTTCATGTTTTAAAGTAATTATGGACTATCATCTCTCTATGCTTATTTGAGCTATTCTTGCCATAATATGGACTTGGTTTTTACCAAACAGGGCTATCTTCTGTATACCACCCCTACTTGTCACAACACCACTGATTGGATCAAATGCATTAAGAAGGAAAGAAATTCCACAAATGGCCTTTTAACAAGGCAGACCTGTTAATTGAAAAGCATTCCAGGTGACTACCTCGTGAAGGTGGTTGAGAATGCAAAGCGTGTGCAAAGCTGTCAAGGCAAAGGATGGCTACTTTGAAGAATCTAAAATAATGTTTGATTTGTTAAAAAAAAAATTGGTTACTACATGACTCCATATGTGTTATTTCATAGTATGACTTCACTATTATTCTACAACGCAAAGAATAGTAAAAAATAAATTAGAACCCTTGAATGAGTAGGTGTGTCCAAACTTTTGACAGGTACTGTTCATATTGCAATGGGGTATCAGCCTACTTAGAGCTTAATGTGGCTCATTTCACAGTCCCACAATATGCACTACAACGCTAATATATGTGTAAACTCTTCAGAATTGTAATCTGTTGGTGTCACTGAGTAGGCTGATAACCCATTTCATGGACCCACGATGCATAGGTAAGGCTGTACAGTGCATATAAGTATGCCCCCAATGCAATTCTAGTCTAATACCTCCACAATGGGATTAACTGATTCTTTTTTTTGTATCAAAATAACTAAATTGTCTTTTTTTGAATTTATATAACATTCCAACCTATTATTATATATGTTTATTTTATTGTGTGCTGAATTAGTTTGATACACGTGCTTTATTATTCTGTTTTTATTGTAATGTATGCAGGGCTCTCTTGTAAGAGAGATTTGTGACTCAATAATAACTTGTTTAGCATTATCTAGTCAAAATAAGGGGTGCATTCGTAAATTGCCTCCAGTGTGTCAAAGTGCACTCTGAGCCGTTTACAAATTCAGTGTTGTCAGATCGTTCGTTTGTAAATTGAGTGTTTCTTTCTGGCCGAGGAGTTGGGTTGATCGGAGCGTTCTGACCTCACAACTGCAGTCAAGCGCCGAAGCAAACTGTCTAAAGTTGGTTAGTTTGCTAGCTACTTCCAGACACAAATGAGAAACCACCTCACTCTGACCATTTTACTAACCCGAGCAGGGCTAGTTAGGCTGTTTTCATGTTATCTAGAGCATTAGTGACCAACAGTGCTGCTAGCAACAATTGAATAATGTTTTTTGTCAACCTTTACTGACACCCGTCATATTCCACTAGTGTTGCGTGTTAGTAAACTCAGTTATTCTGTGCTCTGGCATACTCGAACGAGAGTGCTCTGAAATCGGAGTAGATAGCCAGAGTGAATTTACAGACGCACCCAAGGCATGATTCCACTTGTATCCGTTTCAAATCAGTCAATTGCGAACTTTTATTTTGAAGACAACCCGTAAATTCCACTATTGTGGCTAATCCTTATTGTGGCTAGCTTCTCGCAGGTTCTATTTTTTGTTTATTTTTGTTCCGGAAACAAAAAATGTCTTCTACTTTGTGGATCGTTTTTCAATATAAAGGTGGGATTTCAAAATAAAGATTGGTTACACACAATTTATGTTAGTTCCAACATTGCTACCTGCTGCTGTATCATATTGTAGCGACTGAAAGGAATCAAATGTTAAACAAAAATCAGCCTTTTGAGATTCAATTAAGTGAATTAAAACAAACACTTTGTCCTCCAAATATGATTATTTTACTATTTGGTTCAAGTAGAAATATACAGAATCAGCATACAACCTGAATTTAAAGGGAATAAATACATTCCTTCAATTTAAAGTAAGTAAATTGAAGAGTAGGCTAAGGGTTAGTAGTCTCCAAACTATCTGAAGCACCACACTGAGAATGCACTCTAACTCTGAACAATGTAACAGTAGAAAGATTTTAATATCTGGATATAGAATGGCTAATTAGCCAATGGGATTTCTTATTGTCCTGAGTAATAGCTAAACAAAATTGCCTTTTGTTTTTACAATAAATTACAACATTGTAAATAAAAATAAACATTTGTAATAATAACATTGGTAATATGGGTTTAAGTAGCGCAGCAAGTGTAGTAGAGTGATGTTGTTCCCCTAGATTTTGCACCAAGTTGCACGCAAGGACAGTTCAAGTAGGCCAGGGCAAGAGGGGATGTTAATAAGTTAATAACAATAACAATAATTCAATGTGTTTTCTTTATTTAATTACAGCAGCATAGTTAATGTTATTTTTCGGTGTACAAACATTTTTTGATATCTATATTGTAAATACACCTAATTGTAAAAGTTTGTATATTTTGGTTTGGTCCATCGCGGGTTATCCGTACTTACGGACCCTGTTATCGTTCTCTTTTGCCGGACCTTCAGCTAGCAAGGTGCCCGAGAGCTGTGACTGCACCGAGGGCTAACCTATTGTGTGTTGTCTCTTCGTGTGCAGGACCAATAAACATGATTCAACCATCATAATTCCAGTTGTGGCAGTGTCCTGATTAAAAGTACACAACGCAGAACGAACCACGCTACACAAGCATGCAGGGAGCATATAATGGTTTATGTCGTCATTCACAGAATCTTAGGACTATGGGACAAGTGTCTGTGCGCAGTTTTGACATACAATGATGTTTGTTAGAATAAGATTTTGGGGGAAACATATGGTTCATGAAATTCTCCTCAGAGCACTGCATGACATTGAATAAACGAAAAACAATTGCCTGAATCCCATAGGCTTTTTTTTTTTAGACAAAGTATTCAGACCCCTTGACTTTTTCCACTTTGTTAGGTTGACAGCCTTATTCAAATATTGATTATTCATTTTTTCCCCTCAATCTATACACAATACCCCATAATGACAAAACCAAAACAGGTTTTTAGAAAATGTTTCTAATTTATAAAAAATGTAAACTGAAATAAGTATTCAGACCCTTTACTCAGCACTTTATTGAAGCACCTTTACCAGTGATTACAGCCTAGAGTCTTCTTGGGTATGACGCTGGACGCTTGGCACACCTGTATTTGGGGAGTTTCTCCCATTCTTCTCTGCAGATCCTCTCAAGCTCTGTCAGGTTGGATGGGGAGCGTGGCTGCTCAGATATTTTCAGGTCTCTTCAGAGATGTTCGATCGGGTTCAAGAACGGGCTCTGGCTGGGCCACTCAAGGACATTGAGATTTATCCTGAAGCCACTCCTGCGTTGTCTTGGCTGTGTGCTTACGGTCATTGTCCTGTTGGAAGGTGAACCTTCGCCCTCAGTCTGAGGTCCTGAATGCTCTGGAGCCGGTTTCCATCAAGGATCTCTCTGTACTTTGCTCCATTCATCTTTGCCTCAATCCTGACTAGTCTCCCAGTCCCTGCCGCTGAAAAAAATCCTCACAGCATGATGCTTCACCGTAGGGATGGTGCCAGGTTTCCTCCAAATGTGACACTTGGTATTCAGGCCAAAGAGTTCAATCTTGATTTCGTCAGACCAGAGAATCTTGTTTCTCATGGTCTGAGAGACTTTAGGTGCCTTTTGGCAAACTCCAAGCGGGCTGTCATGCGCCTTTTACTGAGGAGTAGCTTCCGTCTGGCCACTACTATAAAAGGCCTGATTGGTGGAGTGCTGCAGAGATGGTTGTCCTTCTGGGAGGTTCTCCCATCTCCACAGAGGAACTGTAGAGCTCTTTCAGATTGCTCAGTTTGGCCGGGCGGTCAGCTCTACGAAGAGTCTTGGTGGTTCCAAACTTCTTCCATTTAAGAATGATGGAGGCCACTGTGTTCTTGGGGACCTTCAATGCTGCAGAAATGTTTTGGTAGCCTTCCCCAGATCTGTTTCCCGACACAATCCTGTCTCTGAGCTCTACGAACAATTCCTTCGACTTCATGGCTTGTTTAAAAAAATAAAAAATATCTAACATGCACTGTCAACTGTGGGACCTTTATATAGACAGGTGTGTGCCTTTCCAAATCATGTCCAATCAATTGAATATAACACAGGTGTACTCCAATCAAGTAGTAGAAACATCTCAAGGATGATCAATGGAAACAAGATGCACCTGAGCTCAATTTCAAGTCTCATAGCAAAGGGTCTTAATACTTGTTTTTTATTTTGATTAAATTAGCAAACTTTTGTAAAAACCTGTTTTGCTTTGTTATTATGGGGTATTGTGTGTAGATTGCTGAGGACATTTTATATTTGATCCATTTTAGAATAAGGCTGTAACCTAACAAAATGTAGAAAGTCTATAGGGGTCTGAATACCTTCCCGAGGGCACTGTATGTCATCGTGGTTACGAACCTTCCCTGTGGAGTAGGTCCTAATTTTTGAATTTGTCAAGATGGCGTGTAAGGTTCTGCAGACCAGAGACAGGCTACTGGAACCTATCTTCCCATCCACACGCAACACGTTCCGGAAGATCCACACCAGCGACTCCAGAGTGAATCAATTCAATGCTATCAGTGTTTTAGTTGCCTATATCGATTAAGTGTTTGTCGTTGGTCCCTAAAGCAGTTGTGTTTTATATTTAAATATATAAAAAGAGGATAGGTAGTCACTAGGTAGGCTACATGTCAAACATTTATGTGCGATTCCTCACAAAATCCCCCAAATAATAATTTTCACTCAATTTAATCCATAGGAGGGTTCTTTGGAGGAAGTATTGTTGACATATTTGACATGTATCTTAAATAATAATAAAAATAATAATGAATTGTTGGAATATTTGTGATATTTTGCTTACCCAGGACTCCTGCAAGACTCCATATTATGTCATTTGTCGGTGCATACCAAAGCTCCAGAGTGGGATCTCTACTGCTTTATGATTACATTTAAGCATTTCCAAGAGAGTGAATGTGAAATTGGATTCAAAATGGTCGCCCTCTGCTAGTGATTTGCAGGATGTGCAATGATAGAAGTTAAAAGGAGGGCTGTGATTGGTTACATTGCCAATTTATCTGTATAAAATGGAACATAAATGTAAAACTACCACAACTTTGATTTGCCTGTAAAGTATGTTTAACAATATTTGTAAAAATAAGAAGCCCAATAAAAAAATAGTATACTTTCAATTAGGGATGTGACAAATGGACAATTTTGCTTAATATTTAAAAACGTCCATTTTTATATAGTTTTTCCGTTAAAACGACAAGAACAAAATTATAAAATAACACGTTAATTTACAATGCATTATAATGGTCCTATTAACTATGTATGACCGCCAGGGCCGGGCAATTAAGTTACATCTACAGCCACCCTTTACAGACGTATAACGCAGCTACAGACAGCTACAACTGATAACTTTTCAGACAACAACAAAAAAGTGGCGCTTCAGCTCTGTACCTTTTCAGCCAGTATAATTCTGCTCAGGTGTAAAATGTACTGTATTTTTTCCCCAGACAACAATATACATCGCTGATTGATCTGTTTTTAAATTTTTTTTATTTATGTTAGCTAGATGCGTTCTATTTCTACAAAATATCTCGGTAAATCACGGTATTTAACAAACGTTAGTAATTTGTTTTAGGAGAGTGGTCTGCGCGCAGGCAGCAATTATTTGATTGATAGTTCTGGTTGCATAATGATGGATTTTAATCCTGCTTCAGAAGAGGCATAGTGGCATTCCTTTACAGACAAATAAAATATCCGTTCATATCACCAGATAACGTTTCGTGTCGGTATTTTAAAAACCGTAGTGTAATACCTACACTAACAGACAGAGAAACAAGCATGCAGTTAGCCGACGGGATTTGAAGGGGCCACATTCCATGTCTGAAAAGCGTAATCGATACAGGCTACCGGAAGCCTACTATAATTTCATAAGAGACAAAAAGTTCGAGTAGACTACCTCGTGCCCGCAAGACTGACCGTAAAAATCGGTGCCATGAATTGACTAGGATATTCTACACGCAACAGACCAAAGAATGAACACTCATTAGCGAAAAGACAGTAGGCAGGCCAGCGTGAACGAGAGAGAAGCAGAAGGCAATAGCGTGCTCTGTTTTGGTCATCTGCATCTCGCAATGTCCTGTCTTACAAATTCGCCTAACGTTCGCCTCTTCCTCTCTGGTTTTATTTGAATTACACAACTCCCACAGGCCTCTATCGGCTATAAACACGGGAAATAATACACTATATATACACACAAAGGTATGTGGACACCTTCAAATTATTGGATTTGGCTATTTCAGCCACACCCGTTGTATACAATTGACCACACACCATGCAATCTCCATAGGAATTTGCATTAGAATGCCCTTATTGAAGAGCTCAGTGACTTTCAATGTGGCACCATCATAGAATGGCACCTTTCCAACAAGTCAGTTCATCACATATCTGCCCTGCTCAACAGCATTTCCCCCCTTCTCAACTCTTAAGTGCAGGTATTGCGAAGTGGAAACCATCTAGGAGCAACAACGGCTGCGAAGTGGTAGGCCCCACAAGCTCACAGAACAGGACCGCTGAGTGCTGAAGCACGTAAATAGAATGTGAGAAATGTGTTATTGCAATCAAAATACTACTCATATTACAGAGCAAGCAGTAAAGTGGAATATGACACCAAATGTTGCTTTGTAGCATCTACTGAAATATTTACTATTAAAAGGAGGCCTGGCTAAGGCCAAAATATCACAATTGTTTGTATTTATTTTATTTAACTAGGCAAGTCAGTTAAGAACAAATTCTTATTCACAATGACGGCCTACCAAAAGGCAAAAGACCTCGTGCGGGGACGTGGGCTGGGATTAAAGAAATTTATATAACACATAAATATAGGAAAAAACACATCACGACAAGAGCCAACACAACATAAGAGACCTAAGACAACAACATAGCAACAAATATTCCAACTTCAATTAATTACTTGTCAATTATGCTTTAAGATAAATGTAAAATATATCCCAACAATCCTTCCTCCAAAGGACCATTCTATGGATTGCATTTCATGAAAATAAGATGTGTTCTAGTGAGGAATCATCCATATAAGTATATGTATTAAATGAATGGTCATCTAAACATTATTTTCAGTGGATCATGTATGGAGAATACAAAACAAAGTGAGCAGTTTCAAATGCTGATATTAGGAAAGCAGGAAAGTGATTCTGGTTATATGTGACATAAATCTACAGGTACTGTACTTACCTCCAGGAGATGAAGTTTCCCCAGACCATGGTAGCTGTGGGGATTCTGGGAATAAATGAGGGGTGAGTGAGTAGCTTGGGTCTACAATGCTGGTGCACATCCTAACCTGTCTAGCCTACTCAAAACAGTCTGAATGGAAAGGAATAAACCAGAGAATTCTGATTGAATGGGTTCTAATTCTATTCATTCTAATTCTGGGACTCAAAAACTCATTTCAACTGTAAATAGAAAAGGGTTTTCCTAGGCAGAATATGATGGGAAGGGAAGATGGGTATCAATATGGCTTTATTTAACTCTCTACAAATCCAACCATATTAAACCCTGTATCACAACCATTGACAGCCTACCATTCCAGTCCTCCTCCTCGGCTCTGTTCGTCCAAGTAAAAATAGAAACAAGCTCTCGACCACCAACAGACCTCGCTCACCTAGGCACCTGTCCAGTGCTTCCTGAACTCTCAACTACTATTTGATATGAATACTATTGGTAACAAATTCATAAGGATGTAGCCTAGCGGCAGGGAGCCTAGCGGCAGGGAGCCTAGCGGGTAAGAGCGTTGAGCCAGTAACTGAAAAGTCACAGGTCCAATTGCAAAGCAACCAAGCTGTAAAATCTGTTGATGTGCCTTGAGCAAAGTACTTAACTCTAATTGCTCTTGTAAGTCGCTATGGATAAGAGCTTCTGCTAACTGACTAAAATGTGATGTTTAAAATCTTCACCTTTAATAATATACATTATCAGTCCACTCTGGACCAAGCATCAAGCCAGCTGAACTGAAAACACAACCACTACACACAGAGGGTAACGTTGAATGTGGCATCTATCCAAACTGTTAAAAACACATGGATCCAGTGTTCATATGAAAACCACAGTAGTGTGGCGCCATTCCCCTTACAACTAGGGTGGAAGAGGAACTAGACAAGAGGGAATAGAAACTATGGGGGAAGGCCAGTTTTTCCCTGGTCTGGTCACGTGGTGTAGAAAAACTCCACTCAGGGCAGCCCAACATCCTGTGGCCTGCCACCAGCGTGGACGAGGAGATGCTTCTTCATGTGGCCGGACTGGGTGAAGCACTTCCCACAGTAGACACATTGAAACGGTTTCTCTCCAGTGTGCACCCTCTCATGCATCTTCAGCTGGTGGCTGTGGGAGAAGCGCTTGGTGCAGTGGCTGCAGCCGTACGGTTTCTCCCCCGTATGGACCCGCATGTGACTCTGCAGGTTCGCCTGCTGGTGGAAGAGCTTTCCACAGAGGCTGCACCGGAGCTGCCTCTTGGTGGAGTGAGACGTCAGCTGTTGTGGCTGCTTTTCTATGCCTTTCAATGAAGAAGTGGAGCCTCTGTTGAAATTTGGGAAGTGGGCTGGCTTCCTTCTTTGGGGAACCTGGTGGAAAGTAACCCTTGGGGATGAAAAGCTGTTTAGGGAGGACAGTCCATTGAAATCTGGCATCTTGGACATTGATCCTACAGTTGTCCCTTGCTCTGTGTTTTCAGTGTCAGTGGGACACTTTCTCTGTCCAGATTCCATTTCCCCTCTTCTTCTGTTGTCCACAAGCTGCCTGCTGTCTGAACAGACCTCTCCAGATGTCACCTCTTGGCCAGTTATGCTCCATTCTGAACTCATATCTGCCTCCACTTTAATGGGAACTGAGTCCAGCAGCACCACATCAGACACCCAGTCCAGAGAGCCCAAAGCAGACATGCAGACCCCAGAGTTACCAGACACCCCTCTCCTCTCTGGATGTCCAGACAGCCTCTTGGAGTCTGGCCCTGCATTGTGAGGAGCATTCACAGTTGGGTTGTCAGTCTCTTGGTTCTCTGTCCATTGGGACAGGCTGTATGATATGGGTTGATGGTCAGTTTCCCAGGTCACACCCTCAGCAACCTGATGGTCCTGTCTTGCTCTGTTGTATTGTGATGCTGGATGCTGGAACGTCTGGTTTTCAGGTTCTATATTGAGTGAGGTGTCTGGAGCTCTGTGTCTGTTGCCCTGCTGGTCCAGAAGATCTGTGGTTTCAGTAGATGACAAAGAACCTGGTTTTGCCACAATGATCTTCTCACTGCTCTCACTGACCGGTTGGACAATCTCTGAAATGGGGCACAACAACGTAAAGCACAAGATCAGCTTCCTGTAGTGGAGACCAATTATTTTTTGCCTTATTTATTAGTTATGGCTTATGACTAAGAATTTAATCAAATACTGCAATAAAGACTTTACTCAACAAAGTGTAAATTGGATAGATTTAATAAAATACCTTCTGTTCTGCTGGTGCCATGGTTCTCCATTTTGATAAGAGGTGCCTCTTGCATATCTGCTGTCTGTGTTTTGTATTCATCAGGAACATTTTATTAGAAGAATATCCCAACACCATTTTAAATATGAGAAAACAATGATTAGGGACATTCCACCACCCAACACATTTTCGGATGGGCTGTTAAACGGGTGTCCTGTCTCTTTTTGGTCATTAAAGATCCCATGGCACTTATCGTAGAGTAGGGGTGTTAACCCCGGTGTCCTGGCTAAATTCCCAATCTGGCCCTCATACCATCATGGCCACCTAGTCATCCCCAGCGTACAATTGGTTCATTCATCACCCTTCCTCTACCCTGTAACTATTCCCCAGGTCCTTGCTGTAAACGAAAACGTGTTCAGTCAATTTACCTGGTAAAATAAAAATCCCACCACCACTTGAAATATGCAAACATAAATTATCAATTTGACCGTGTCTATGACAACTGACCTGCATGCCCCCATCCTGGTCTATCCCTGTGAGTCCTGCGTCTCTCCAGTTGGTGACATCCTGCATAAAGTTGCCTCCGTCACTGTCGGCAAGACGATTTTCCACTGCACCAGAAAAGAGAACCCTTCATAACCGGTATATATTACACATTACCAATTATTTTTAAAGTGTTTAAATAAGTTTTAAAAACTACAATATCCAACTCTGCCTGTTGACTTTCCAACGAAGCTCCCTCTTCCCCGACCAATATGACCGCTGTCCACTCGCCTGTGAACTGTGCGTCGCAGGGCTCCGAATTTCTCTGCGCTCCGTTGAGAATTCTGGTATTTTGTCAAAACCAGCTTCCTCCGCAGGTTATCGATTTCTTTCTGACTATGTGAAATTTCCAAACGTAAGGCAGCATGGCCGTCATCTACAAGTTTGCAGATTTCGGCAACGGCTGCATTCGCCAAAACCTCAATGATGGAGGCCAGCTGAGCATGAAAGGCGACGGTATCGGTCATGTCCTTTATGTTAAACACTTATGTTAAAGTAATTTGCATTAGAGTATTCAGTCAACGTCTTGAGACTACACAGTTCACACCATATACCGTATACCTCACACACATCTCGTTTGTTTTGTTATGCTACTTCCTGGATCTTTTTTTAGAATAAGGGTTGGCTTTTCAAAATAAAATGTTGGTTACACACACGATATATGTTGGTTCGAACTTCCTACATTGCCACCTTCTGCTGTATCATATTGTAGCCGCTACTGAAAGGAATCAAATGTTGTTTGACATTCAATTAAGTGAATCAAAAAAATACTGACCTCCAAAAATAATGATTAAGTACAAAAATACAGAATGCGCATACAGCCTGAATTTAAAAGGAATAAATGTATTCCTTCAGTTAAAAATAAGTAAATCAAAGAGAAGGCTAACGGTTAGTAGTCGCAAAACGAACTGAAGCACCACACTGAGAATGCACTCTAACTCTGAACAATGTAACAGTAGAAAGATTTCAATATCTGAATATAGAATGAATAAATAGCCAATGGGATTTCAGATAGTCCTGAGTAATGGGTAAACAACTACACTGAACAAAAATATAAATGCTACATGTAAAGTGTTGGTCCCATGTTTCATGAGCTGAAATAAAAGATCCCAGAAATGTTCCATACGCAAAGGTATGTTACCCACAGATGCATATCTGTATTCCCAGATGTGAAACCCATAGACTAGGTCCTAAAGCATTTATTCCAGTTGACTGTGAATAAATGCAGTTATATGAACTGTAACTCAGTAAAATATTATAAATGGTTGCGTTCATATATTTCTTCAGTGTAAATAACATTTAGGAGATTTGATTTTACAATAAATGACACTAAATACAAAAACACCGCAAACTAGATGGTAACTTTACATGAAGTAATGTTGTGGGGCTTGCTTTAGCTTTAAGTATTTCTGTGGTAGTGGAAGAAGTTCAAGTTTCACTTTACTTTTTAAAGCAAATAGTACAATTAAAATGTAGTAAAACAATTGGTCTGATTACTTTGATAGACTACTATATAAACCTTATTTCTTTGGATTGTGGGGCAGTTAGATCACAAAAATATCTAAACTACAGTTGGTGAGTGTGAAAACTGGAAGAAGACAAAGTTATCTTCTGTCAGACGATGGTAATAAAAGGCTGGATCATGTGGACAACACTCCAAGGAAAGCAAAGCAACTCAATCATCCATGCTCGGGTTTCAGACAAATAAATGCATGATTTACTTTTGTAAAACATTCAGTGTAAATCAAGGTCGATTTTTGTTTAATGATGATATAATGATCAAACAGTACAGAGTATTGTAGGAAACTCACAAGTCTGCTGTTCAAAGTCAGAAACTCAAATATTATTTTGGACTTGTCTTGTTGGCAATATGCCGTACATCTTTAGTCAGATGCCCTGTCGTTTTCCCTGCTGCATATCCATTCATTAATTCAAGCTTTGCTAACATGCTTGTTTCTGGTTGTGGTCTGTCATAAAACAAGAGAAAAGAAATCATGGTTCTGCAACTTTTTTGCTTTCTGAATATGAAGACTTGCTGTTGTGGTGGAAGGGAGAAACTCGTAAGGAATTAGAAACATTTAGGCTATTATTTGGGGAGGGAAATATGATGGTACATCTAGTGTTGACAGATCTTTAAAAAGTATTTTAGTGGTAGTTGAACTACTGTAATTTCCGGACTATAAGCCGCAACTTTTTTCCCAGGCTTTGAACCTCGCGGCTTAAACAATGACGCGGCTAATATTTGGATTTTTCCCGCTTTCAAATTTTTTTTCTCCAAAAAAAACATTCTGTGACGTGCTCAGTTTTTTGGCGGCATGAAGCTTTCATTAGACCAATGAAATTGCCGAACGGGTTACGGTCAAAGAACTTTTTTGTTTACTGTTTAGATTAAATTGAGCGCTCTCAAACTTCCCATCATTCTGATTACGGTAGTCATTTTGTCACCCTGATGCCTGGGGGCACAACAAAGTATTTGCAGCCACTCGATATCAGTGTAAATCGTGCATTTAAGGTGGCGCTCCGTGTTCAGTGGGAGGCTTGGATGACAAGTGGGGAAAAATCCTTCACTAAAATGGGCCGCATGCGAAGAGCAACTTATGGTCAAGTCTGCCAGTGGGTCCTGACAGCGTGGAGCATTGTCAAAAAATCCACTATCATCAACGGGTTTCGAAAGGCTGGACTGCTGCATGTTGAAGAGGGCTCAGCGGGGGATTTGCCTCCGGATGAAAGTGACGAGAGCGACAATGAAAACGATCCAATATCGGATGAAGCAATTCTGAGGCTATTCAACTTCGACACCGAAGGAGATGGTTTATTTTGTACAACACCCATAGTGCCCCTCATCACCACAAACAACTTCAATGATGGCAGTCTCAGACTAAAGTATGTAGTGAACGACAGAGCAGCTGAAGAATTTAGTGTGAGGCGCCAGGCTAGCTCAGGATTGAGTTTTCTTCATAACTTATACATTAACAGTCCACTCTGGACCAAGCATCAAGCCAGTAAACTGAAAACACAACCACTACACACCAGAACCGTTCAATGTGGAAACCAATCAAACTGTTAAAAACACATTGACTCAGTTTTCATATGAAAACCCACGAGTGTGGAGCCATTCCACTTACAACTAGGACCAGGAGATTTCCCCCGGTCTGGTCACGTTCTGGGGAAAAACTACTGGCCCTGCATTTCATTCGCAGGGTAGAGTAGTGTTAAATTGCCCCTAGACACTGATGTTGGGTCAGTTTAGCATTTCTTTCTACTAATGGTTAAGGTTAGGATTGTGAGAGAGGAAGCTGATCCTAGATCTGTACCTAGGGAAAACTTCACCCTGGAACACTCAGGGCAGCACAACGTCCTGTGGCCTGCCACCAGTGTGGACGAGGAGGTGCTTCTTCATGTTGCCGGACTGGGTGAAGGACTTCCCACAGTAGACACATTGAAACGGTTTCTCTCCGGTGTGCACCCTCTCATGCATCTTCAGCTGGTGGCTGTGGGAGAAGCGCTTGGTGCAGTGGCTGCAGCCGTACGGTTTCTCTCCCGTATGGACCCGCATATGACTCCGCAGGTGCGCCGGCTGGTGGAAGGGCTTTCCACAGAGGCTGCACCGGAGCTGCCTCTTGGTGGAGTGAGACGTCAGCTGTTGTGGCTGCTTTTCTAAGCCTTTCGGTGAAGAAGTGGAGCCTCTGTTGAAATTTGGGAAGTGGGCTGGCTTCCTTCTTTGGGGAACCTGGTGGAGAGTAACTCTTGGGGATGAAAAGCTGTTTTGGGTGGACAGTCCATTGAAATCTGGCATCTTGGACCTTGATCCTACAGTTCTCCCTTGTTCAGCATGTTGAGTGTCAGGGGGACACTTTGTCTGTCCAGATTCCATTTCCCCTCTTCTTCTGTTGTCCACAAGCTGCCTGCCGTCTGAACAGACCTCTCCAGATGTCACCTCTTGGCCAGTTATGCTCCATTCTGAACTCATATCTGCCTCCACTTTAATGGGAACTGAGTCCACCATCACCACATCAGGCAGCCAGTCCAGAGAGCCCAAAGCTGACATGCAGACCCCAGAGTTAACAGGCGCCCCTCTCCTCTCTGGATGTCCAGACAGCCTTTTGGAGTCTGGCCCAGCATTGTGAAGAGCATTCACAGTTCGATTGTCAGTCTTGTGGTTCTCTGTCCATTGGGACAGGCTGTATTCTATGGGTTGATGGTCAGTTTCCCAGGTCACACCCTCAGCAACCTGATGGTCCTGTCTTGCTCTGTTATATTGTGATGCTGGATGCTGGAACGTCTGGTTTTCAGGTTCTATATCGAGTGAGGTGTCTGGAGCTTTGTGTCTGTTGCCCTGCTGGTCCAGAAGGTCTGTGGTTTCAGTAGATGATGAAGAACCTGGTTCTGCCACAATTATCTTCTCACTGCTCTCACTGACCAGTTGGACAATCTCTGAAATGGGGCACAACATCAGCGACCTTTAGTGGAGACTGATTCTTCTTTGCCTTATTAGTTATGGGTTATGACTAAGAAGTTAATCAAATACTGCAATAAAGATTGAAGGATTAGTCAAGCACCAAGTGTAAATTGCATAGATTCTATAAGTTTAACAAAATGACCTTCTGTTCTGCTGGTGCCATGGTTCTCCATTTTGATAAGAGGTGCCTCTTGCATATCTGCAATCTGTGTTTTGTATTCATCAGGAACATTTTATTAGAAATTAGAAACATATTTTTATTAGAAAAATGTTCCCAACACCATTTGAAATATGAGAAAATAAATAAGATACATTAAAATCCAGACGGAAAATATTTACACAAGAACCTAATATCACACAGTCAAACTCTGTCATTTAGTAAATTCACCATTCTGCCAACTGACCTGCATGCCCCAATCCTGGTCTGTTGCTGTGCGTCCTGAGTCTCTCCAGTTGTCTACATTCTGCGTAAAGTTGCTCCCTTCACTGTCGGCAAAACAATTCTGCACTGCACCAGAAAAGAACAACGCTCAAACGTTATATATTTCACATGATCCATTAATTTGAACGTTTTGAAATAAGGTTAAAACCTACAATATCCAAGTCTGTCTGTTGGCTTTTCTACGAAGTTCTCTCTTGCCCTTGCCCGGGTAAAATTATCGGTGTCCACGCGTCGGTGAACTGTGCGTTGCAGGACTCCCAATTTTTCTGTGCTCTGTCGAGAATTCTGGAATTTTGTCAAAAGCAACTTCCTCCGCAGGTTATCAATTTCTTTCTGACTATGTGAAATTTCTAACCGTAAGGCAGCATGGCCGTCATCTACAAGTTTGCAAATTTCGGCAACGGCTGCATTCGCCAAAACCTCAATGATGGAGGCCAGCTGAGCATGAAAGGCGACTGTATCGGACATGTCCTTGGCTCTATGTTAATTAAACGCTTATGTTATAGTAATTTGCATTGCAGTGTTCAGTCTACGTCTAAAGACTTCACGGTTTCCAACATAAACCGTACGCTTCTTCACACAACTCCTCTTGTTCCGGAAACAAGATGTCACCTACTTCCTGGATCGTTTTTCAAAATAAAGGTTGGTTACACACGACTTATGTTAGTTTCAACATTGCTACCTGTTGCTGTATCATATTGTAGCTGCTACTGAAAGGAATATTGTTATATTTTAAAATCAGCCTTCTTTGACTTTCATTGAAGTAGTGAATTAAATCAAACACACACTTTGTCCTCCAAAAATGATTATTTTACTATTTAGTTCAAGTACACAAAAACAGAATAGGCATACAACCGAAAACGAATAAGTTCCACCAGTTAAAACTTAGTAAATCAAAGAGTAGGCTATGGGTTAACTGAAGCACGCAATGAGAATGCACTCTAATTCTAAACAATGTAACAGTAGAAAAATATATTTTTAAAATGTAATATAGAATACAGTACCAGTCAAAGGTTTGGACCCATCTACTCATTACAGGGTTTTTCTTTATTTTTAATATTTTCTACATTGTAGAATAATAGTGAAGACATCAAAACTATGAATTGACATATGGAATCATGTGGTAACCAAACAAGTCTTAAATCAAAATATATTTTCGATTTTACATTCTTAAAAGTAGCCACCCTTTGCCTTGACAGCTTTGCACACTCTTCAGCATTCTCTTAACCAGCTTCTTGAGGAATGCTTTTCCAACCGTCTTGAAGGAGTTCCCACATATGCGGAGAACTTGTTGGCTGCTTTTCCTTCACTCTGAGGTCCAACTCATCCCAAACCATCTCAAATGGGTTATGGAGGCCAGGTCATCTGATGCAGCACTCCATCACTATCCTTCTTCATCAAATAGCCCTTACACAGCCTGGAGGTGTGTTGATAGTCCCACTAAGCGCAAACCAGATGGGACGGCGTATCGCTGCAGAATGCTGTGGTAGCCATGCTGGTTAAGTGTGCCTTGAATACTAAAATCACTGACAGTGTCACCAGCAAATCACCCCCACACTTCCTTCTCCATGCTTCACAGTGGGAACCACACATGCGGCGATCATCCGTTCACCTACTCTGCGTCTCACAAAAAATCTGACATTTGGACTCATCAGAGCAAAGCACAGACTTCCCCCTAGTCTAATGTCCATTGCTCGTGTTTCTTGGCCCAAGCAAGTCTCTTCTTCTCATTGGTGTCCTTTAGTAGTGGTTTCTTTGCAGCAATTCGACAATGAAGGCCTGATTCAGTCTCCTCTGAACAGTTGATGTTGAGATGTGTCTGTTACTTGAACTCTGTGAAGCATTTATTTGGGCTGCACTCTGAGGTGCAGTTAACTCTAATGAACTTATCCTCTGCAGCAGAGGTAACTCTGGGTCTTCCTTTCCTGTGGCGGTCCTCATGAGAGCCAGTTTCATCATAGCGCTTGATGGATTTTGCGACCGCACTTGAAGAAACTTTCAAAGTATTTTTTTTAACCTTTATTTAACTAGGCAAGTTAGTTAAAAACAAATTATTTTTTACAATGACAGCCTACCCAGACTACGCTGGGCCAATTGTGAGCCGCCCTATGGGACTCCCAATCACGGCCGGTTGTGAGACAGCCTGGAATCGAACCAGTCTGTAGTGACACCTCAAGCACTGAGACACAGTGCCTAAGACCGCTGCGTCACTGTGGAGCCCACTCGGGAATGAGTAGGTGTGTCCGAACTTTTGACTGGTACTGTATATAAATAGCCAAAGGGATTTGAGATAGTCTTGAGTAATAGCTAAACACCTAAATAACATGTAGCTTTTTGTTTTTACAATAAACGAGAACATTGTAAATAAACGTTTTATTACTAATAGAGGTGTAAGAAGCGCAGCAAGCATATAATGGTTTATATTGTCCTTCACAGTAACCTGTAATCACAATGTACTGGCTTCTCCTTTCAGTAACTACTGGGGTTCAGGATCTGATCTCTGGAAAAGAAACACAGAACAGATTGTCAGACAAACCAGAATGGAATACATGGAATATGAATTAACAAGTAAAGAATCTAAAGTCTATGAGACACAGACACTTTGAGGTGTTTGCACACAGTGGTGACATACAAACATCATTGTAAGACCGTAACAACCAATCACAGAATGAGATTCAAGGCATTCCTTTATCTGGAAAGATTTTTTGGGGAAACATGGTTCATGAAACTGTCCTCAGAGCACTCCATGATATTGAATGAATGAATAAAAAAAAATGTGCCTGTATCCCATAGGCTTGTTCAGATTTAAGGAATTATCGATACTAACCTTCCCTGTGGAGTACTTCCTGAAAACGTAATTTGGCAGCATTGTATTGAAGGTTCTTCCCCTCCACACACAACATATACCAGTGACTCAAAAGGAAGCTGCAAGCAACTGTGCTTTTAGTGTTTAGTTGCCTATATCGACTAAGTGTTTGTCGTTGAACAGAAGACAGGAAAGTCACTAAGTAGGTGTTACGGATACATGTATCCTGTGTGTGTATCCTGTGTGTATTTTCTTTCCTTCTCCCCTATTCACAGGTGTCACCAATCAGTCGGCAATCAGACACCTGCTCCTTTTCTCTTACTCAATCACATCCCCTTTCCCTTGGTTTAAAAACCCAGTCAGTTGTTTTCTCTAGAGCTCGATCTCTCTGTGTCTCAATCTCTCGCTATCTCTCTCTTTGGATTGAGCTCTCTTTTGGTTTTTGTTGCTACATGTCACATTTGTCTGGAATTATGTGAGTATGTATTGTTGTACTTCATGACTGTTTGTTGGTTGGTGGGAAAAGGGGGTACCAAGACAAGTCGCCCATGGGCATCCACTACTTGTAGGTAAACTTTGTCTAAATACCCTAGTTAGAACTGGGCGGACCACCCACTGTATTTTTGGATAGTTAGCTAGCTGTTCTTAAAGCAGGCTAGTCTAGCTTAGGGGTGTTTTTGGATATTTATTATTTCTTTCCTTGGGTCCAGCTCGGCCCCTCTTCCCGCCCCCCTTTACCGTGTGTTTACCAAATAAACCTATATAGTGTTTGACGGTAGATTTAAGTTGTCTGTGGTTTTTGTTCTCACTGTTCCTTTCCCCTGTTATTTGCATGAGTATTTTACGGGTCTCGTTTCCATCCCCCCTAGACTGTAGGGCCAAGGGATTCGTAACAGTAGGCTACAAGTCAAACTGTAGAAGACATTTATGGGTGATTCCTCACCAAACTTGAACTTTTAATTTTCACTCAATTTAATCCATAGAAGGGTCCTTTTATAGGAAGGATTGTTGATTGATTGATATATATACACACACACACACACACACACACACACACACACACACACACACACACACACACACACACACACACAGCAAAAAAAGAAACGTCCGACAGAAACTAAAACAGCAAGCTCCCACGCTCAGGTCTGTTCAACGCTGGTCCGACCAATCAGATTCCACGCTTCAAGATTGCTTCGATCACGTGGACTGGGATATGTTCCGCATTGCGGCGTACAACATCATTGATGAATACGCTGATTCGGTGAGCGGGTTTATTAGCAAGTGCATCGGCGATGTTGTACCCACAGCGTCTAAAACATTCCCAAACCAGAAACCGTGGATTGATGGCAGCATTCGTGCAAAACTGAAAGCGCGAACCACTGCTTTTAATCAGGGCAAGGTGACCGGAAACATGACCGAATACAGTGTAGCTATTCCCTCCGCAAGGCAATCAAACAAGATAAGCGTCAGTATAGAGACAAAGTAGAGTTAATTACAAGCATTTCGCTACACTCGCATTATCATCTGCTAACCATGTGTATGTGACAAATACAATTTGATTTGGGCATATCAAAAGAGAGTGGAATCTCTGCTACCTTTAGAGTAATAAACACATTTTTAAGCATTACCAACAGAGTGAATGTGAAAATGGATTCAAAATAGTCACCTCTGCTGTTGATTTGCAGGATGTGCAATGACACTTAAAAGGAGGGCTGTGATTGGTTACATTGTTTACTATGCCAAAGTATCTCTATAGAAGAAGCCTTAACTTTAAAGCTAGCATAACTTTTATTTGCCTGTAAAGTATATTATGTTTGACAATGTTTGTAAAAAAAAAATGTTTGAAGCCTAATAAAAAAAAGGTATACTTTCAATATTCATATTTGTAAATATTCATAAATTAATGCAAGAAATGTGTTATTGCAATCAATATACTGATCAAAATACAGAGCAAGTGGTAGTCATATATGACACTAAATGTTGCTTTGTAGCACCTACCACTGAAACATGGAGTCTTAAGGAGTTCTGGGTAAGGCCAAAATGTCACAAATATTCAAACTTCAATTCATTACGCTTTAGGATACAATTGTCAAATATATCCCAAAAATCCTTTCTCCAAAAGACCATTCTATGGATTCTAATTATGAGACACAAAATCTCATAGCAACTGTGAATAGAAAAGTGTTTTCCTAGGCAGAATATGATGGGAAGGGTAGAGGGGTATCAAGATGGCTTTATCAAACTCTACAAATCCAACCATATTAAACCCCGTATAAACGACAAACATTGACAGCTTACCATTCCAGTCAGCACTCTCTCTCCTTGCAACTGCTGGGTCGCCAGGTCCGTTTCCAGGGCAAGGAGTGAGCTGGCATCTGGGAACCCTGCGCCTTCCTCCTCCTCATCCCTGCGTCCAAGTACGAACAGAGACGAGCAACAAACTCTCAACCACCAACAGGCCTTGCTCGCCCAGGCACCTGTCCAGTGCTTCCGGAATTCTATTCACATAGATTTCATATCTGATAGGGAATCCGTCTTATTGACAGGTTAATGGAAATGTAGTCTTAATTATTGTACTTTGGTTCCCCACTGCAAAAATACAAATTCATAAGGATGTAGCCTAGCGGTTAAGAGTGTTGTGCCAATAACTGAAAGGTCGCAGGTTGGAATCACCTAGCCAACAAGATGAAAAATCTGTCGACGTGCCCTTGAGCACAGCACTTAACCCTAATTGCTCTTGTAAGTCGCTATGGATAAGAGCGTCTGCTACCTGACTATAATACGTTTAAAATCTTCACCTGTAATAACTTATACATTATCAATCCACGCTGGACCAAGCATCAAGCCAGTTGAACTGAAAACACAACCACTACACACAGAGGGAATTGTTCAATGAGGAAACCATTCAAAGTGAAAAACACATGGACCCAATATTCATATATAAACCACAGTAGTGTTGAGACATTCCATTTACAACTAGGGCCAGGAGTTATTCCCTGGTCTGGTCACGTGGTGAGAAACTCCTGGCCCTGCCTATCATTACACTGGGAGGAGTAGTGTGAAGTTGCCCTTAGATGCTGATGTTGGGTCAGTTTAAAGAAGAAAAAAAGTCCACTAATGGTCAAGGTTAGGATTAGGGGAGAGGAAGCTGATCCTAGATCTGTATCTAGTCTGAACTTCACCCTGGAACACTCAGGGCAGCACAGCGTCCAGTGGCCTGCCACCAGTGTGGACGAGGAGGTGCTTCTTCATGTGGCAGGACTGAGTGAAGCACTTCCCGCAGTAGACACATTGAAACGGTTTCTCTCCGGTGTGCACCCTCTCATGCCTCTTCAGCTGGTGGCTGTGGGAGAAGCGCTTGGTGCAGTGGCTGCAGCCATACGGTTTCTCCCCCGTATGGACCCGCATGTGCCTGCTTAGGTATGCCTGGGGGAAGGGCTTCCCGCAGAGGCTGCACCGGAGATATCTCTTGGTGGAGTGAGACGTTAGCTGTTGTGGCTGCTTTTCTATGCCTTTTGACGAAGAAGTGGAGCCTCTGTTGAAATTCAGGAAGTGGGCTGGCTTCCCTCTTTGGGGAACCTGGTGGAGGGTAACCCTTGGGGATGAAAAGCTGTTTCGGTTGGACAGTCCATTGAAATCTGGAAACTTGGACCTTGGTCCTACAGTTCTCCCTTGTTCAGCATGTTGAGTGTCAGGGGGACACTTTGTCTGTCCAGATTCCATTCCCCCTCTTCTTCTGTTGTCCACAAGCTGCCTGCCGTCTGAACAGACCTCTCCAGATGTCACCTCTTGGCCAGTTATGCTCCATTCTGAACTCATATCTGCCTCCACTTTAATGGGAACTGAGTCCAGCAGCACCACATCAGACACCCAGTCCAGAGAGCCCAAAGCAGACATGTAGACCCCAGAGTTACCAGACACCCCTCTCCTCTCTGGATGTTCACATAGCCTTTTGGAGTCTGGCCCTGCATTGTGAGGAGCATTCACAGTTCGGTTGTCAGTCTCTTGGTTCTCTGTCCATTGGGACAGGCTGTATTCTATGGGTTGATGGTCAGTTTCCCAGGTCACACACTCAGCAACCTGATGGTCATGTCTTGCTCTGCTGTATTGTGATGCTGGATGCTGGAACGTCTGGTTTTCAGGTTCTATATTGAGTGAGGTGTCTGGAGCTCTCTGTCTGTTGCCCTGCTGGTCCAGAAGGTCTGTGGTTTCAGTAGATGATGAAGAACCTGGTTCTGCCACAATGGCCTTCTCACTGACCGGTTGGACAATCTCTGAAATGGGTCAACGTAAAGCACAAGATCAGCTTCCTGTAGTGGAGACTGATTCTTCTTTGCCTTATTTATTAGTTATGGGTATTGACTAAGAAGTAAATCAAATACTGCAATAAACATGGACAGCTTTACTTAACATAACATGTAAATTACATAGATTGGATTAGTTGCAACAACAAAAAATACCTTCTGTTGTACTGGTGTCAAGGTTCTCCATTTTGACATGAGTTCCCTCTTGCATTACTGCCATCTGTGTTTTGTATTCATCAGAAAGATTTTATTAGAAACATATCCACAACAGCACTTGTGGATATGGTTAAACAATAATACATTTGACCGTGTCTATGACAACTGACCTGCATGCCCCCATTATGGTCTGTCGTGACATCCTGCATAAAGTTGCCCCCTTCAATGTCGTCAAAACGATTCTTCACTGCACCAAACAAGAGAAACTCTCATAAACGTTAAAGATTCTACATTACCAACCATTTTTGAACGTGTTGAAATAAGGTAAAAAACCTACAATATCCAAGTCTGCCTGTCGATTTCCCTACAAAGCTCCCTCTTCCCCGGGCAACATGATTAGTGTCCACGTGCTTGTGAACTGTGCGTCGCAGGGCTCCGAATCTTTCTGTGCCCCGTCGAGAAATCTGACATTTTGTCAAAACCAGCTTCCTCCGCAAGTTCTCGATTTCTTTCTGGCTATGGGAAATTTCCAAACGTAAGGCAGCATGTCCGTCATCTACAAGTTTGCAGATTTCGGCAACGGCTGCATTCGCCAAAACCTCGACGATGGAGGCTAGCTGAGCATGAAATGCGACGGTATCGGACATGTCCTTAGCACTGTGTTTATGTTAAACACTTATGTTATAGTAATTTGCATTGTAGTGTAAAGTCAACGTCTTCAGACTATACAGTTCACACCATAGAGCATTGAACACAATTTTGTTGTTGTTTTTGTTCCGCTACTTCCTGGACCGTTCTTCAAAATAAAAGTTTGCTTTTCAAAATAAAGGTTGGTTACACACACACGATTTACCTTAGTTCAAAGTTCCAACATTGCCACCTGCTGCTGTATCATATTGTTGCTGCTATTAAAAGGAATCAAATTGTTAAAAAATGTATAATTTGCCTTTCAATTAAGTGAATACAAATATAACAAGCACACGTTGTCCTTCAACAATTTTACTAATAAGTTAAAGTTAAAAAATACAGAATTAGCATACAACCTGAATTTAAAAGGAATAAATGTATTCCTTCAGTTAAAAATAAGTAAATCAAGAGAGAAAGCTAAGGGTTAGTAGTCTCAAAACTAACTAAAGCACCACACTGAGAATGCACTCTATTGCTGATCAATGTAACAGTAGAAAGATTAAAAATAGAAATCTGAATATATAATTTAAAAAAATTAATTACAAAACTGTATAAAAAAATTGCTAACTAGATGCTAACTTTACATGAAGTAAAGTTATGGGGCTTGCTTTAGCTCCTTAAAGTGGAAGAAGTTGAACCAGTTTTACTTTACTATTCAAAGCAAAGCATTTACTTTAAATAGTGCATTCGGAAAGTATTCAGACCCCTTGATTGATCACATTTTATTACGTTACAACCTTATTCTAAAATGGATTAAATAGCCCCCCCCCCTCAATCTACACACAATACCCCATAATGACAAAGAAAAAAACTGTTTTTTAGAAAATGTTGCAAAAAAAATGTATGAATAAAACTGAAATTACATTTACATAAGTATTCAGACCATCACTCAGTACTTTATTGAAGCACCTATGGCAGTGATTATAGCCTCGAGTCTTCTTGGGTATGACGCTACAAGCTTGGCACACCTGTATTTGGGGAGTTTCTCCCATTCTTCTCTGAAGATCCTCTCAACCTCTGTCAGGTTGGATTGGGAGCATCTCTGCACAGATATTTTCAAGTCTCTTCAGAGATCGATCGGGTTCAAGTCCGGGCTCTGGCTTGGCCACTCAAGGACATTCAAAGACTGGTCCCATAGCCACTCCTGCGTTGTCTTGGCTGTGTGCTTAGAGTCATTGTCCTTTCGGAAGTTGAACCTTCGCCCCAGTCATATGTCCTGAGTACTCTGGAGTCGGTTTTCATCAAGGACCTCTCTGTACTTTGCTCCATTCAGCTTTCCCTCGATCCTGACTAGTCTCCCAGTCCCTGCCACTGAAAAACTTCCCCACAGCATGATGCTGCCACCACCATGCTTCACCGTAGGGATGGTGCCAGGTTTCCTCCAGACATGACGCTTGGCATTCAGGCCAAAGAGTTCGATCTTGGTTTCATCAGACCAGATAATCTTGTTTCTCGTGGTCAGAGTCCTTTAGGTGCCTTTTGGCAAACTCCAAGCGCTCTGTCATGTGCCTTTTACTGAGAAGTGGCTTATGTCTGTCCACTTTACCATAAAGGCCTGATTGATAGAGTGCTGCAGAGATGGTTGTCTTTCTGGAAGGTACTCCCATCTCCACAGAGGAACTCTAGAGCTCTGTTAGAGTGACCATCGGGTTCTTGGTCACTTCCCTGACCAAGGCCCTTCTCCCCCGATTGCTCAGATTTGCCGGGCGACCAAGAAGAAGAGTCTGGTGGTTCTAAACAATTTTCATTTAAGTATGATGGAGGCCACTGTGTTCTTGGGGACTTTTAGTGCTGCAGACATTTTTTTGGTACCTTTCCCCAGATCTGTGCCTCTACACAATTCCTTCAACCTCATGGCTTGGTTTTTGCTCTGACATGCACTGTCAACTGTGGGACCTTATATAGACAGGTGTGTGCATTTCCAAATCATGTCCAATCAATTGAATTTACCACAGGTGGACTCCAATCAAGTAGTAGAAACATCTCAAGGATGATCAATGTTAACAAGATGCACCTGAGCTCAATTTCAAGTCTCATAGCAAAGGGTCTGATTACTTATGTAAATAAGGTATGTTTTTTTATTTTTAATATATTTGCAAACATTTCTAAAATCCTGTTTTCGCTTTGTCATTATAGTGTAGTGTGTAGATTGAAGAAAAAAATCATTTAATCCATTTTAGAATAAGGCTGTAGTGTAACAAAATGTGGAAAAGGGGAAGGGGTCTGAATACTTTCTGAACGCACTCTAGTCAAAGTTATATTTAGTAAAACAATTGGTCTGATTACTTTGATAGACTACTATATCAAGCTTATTGCTTTGGATTGTGGGGCAGTAAGATCACAATGTCTAAACTACAGCTGGGTGTGAAAACTGAAAGAAGAATAACATCGGACAAAGAGATCTGTCAGACGATGGTAATAAAAGGCAGGATCATGTAGACAACACTCGTAGGAAAGAAAAGCAAATCAATCCATGCTGGGGGTTTCAGATAAATAGATGCATTTCGTAAAAATGTCAGTGAAGTTTGATTTTAGTTTAATGATGATGTAATGATCAAACAGTACAGAGTATTCATAGGTCTGTTGTTCAAAGTCCGAAAATGCTTTCTGAATATTAAGACTTGCTGTTGTGGTGGAAGGGAGGAACTCATAAGGAAACATTTAGGCTATTATTTGGGGAGGGAAATATGATGGTACATCTAGTGATGACAGCTCTTTAAAAGTATTTTAGTGGTAGTTTAACTATTTGAATGAAAAGAAAAGCGGAGGTATGATATTTTAGGCCGAGCCCTACCCATGCTGGTGACGCTCGGGCCCTACCCTACTGGAGCCCGATTTCTCAACCCAAAATTAGAAACACAGTAACTTCCTCAATTAGTATCAACAGCTAATCTCGGTCTGTACCTTGCTTTCTGCACTGCCCCATGCGCTCCTCTACGTGTGTGAGTACCCATAGCAACGGCTACATTTGGGCTGCTCAATGACGAGACAAGAGAGCTGTTACCTGACGTTAGCTAGCTACTTTTCGTCACTAAACTCCGACAACAGCTGTATCCTTTTATGGATATGCTAATTTATGCACATTTGTAGTTTATCAATGTTTTAAATATTTTTTTAGTTAGGATGCCCTGAACATGTGAAAATCGGTGTGGTGTCTCTAACTGGAACAGTTCAATAGTTACTTTTGCAGAGTGTTTTATGCAAATGTATAGTTATAGTCTATCAGTTTTAAAGAATTTTAAGTTAGGATAGCCTGAATGTTTTAAAGTTGGGTCTTGTTAGCTTAATTGGCCAAGGTGCCAGACCATTTTGAATACCTACCTCTGTATTCCTATGGTTCTCATCCAAATCCATGTTAATATATTAAATATTTTATTGGTTATAGTTTTAAAAAGTATATACAGTACCAGTCAAAAGTTTGGACACATCTACTCATTCAAGGGTTTCTTTATTTTTACTATTTTCTACATTGTAGAATAATAGTGAAGACATCAAAACTATGAATTGACATATGGAATCATGTAGTAACTAAAAAAAAGTGTTAAACAAATGAAAATATTTTATATTCTTCAAAGTAGCCACTCTTTGCCTTGATGACAGCTTGCTCAGGATGGTACGGAAGGTTCCGCTGTGACCAGAGACAGGTTCCAGTAGCCGCTCTTCCCGTCCACACGCAGCATATCCCAGAAGATCCACACCAGCGACTCCAGAGGAAGCTGCAAAGACAAAGTTAATTCAGTGGTTTCCATATTGTATCTGTATATAGATCAGGTGCTAGTCCGGAACAATCAGTTTGGCCGCTAAGCAGTGGTATGTATGTGATATTATATATAAATATATATATATATATTTATATTATATATATATTTATATTTATATTATATATTTATATTATATATATATTTATATATTATATATATATAATTATATATATATATATATATATATATATATATATATATATATATATATATATATATATATATATATATATATATATATATATATATATATATATATATATATATAATATATATATTTATATATATATATATAATTATATATATATATATATATATATATATATATATATATATATATATATATATAAATATATATATTTATATATAAATATATATATAATATATATATATATATAATATATATATAAATATATAAATATATATATAATATAAATATATATATAAATATAATATAAATATATATATAATATAAATATAAATATATATATAATATAAATATAAATATATATAAATATATATATATATATAGAGAGAGAGAGAGAGAGAGGAAAGTCACTAAGGCTACATGTCCAAGTGTAGAAGACATTTATATTAATCTATTATATGAATGTTAATCCCCCAAAAATTATTAGCATCATGTATAGAGAATCAAAAACTATGAGTGAACCGTTTCAAATCTGATATTATGAAAGTAGGAAGGTGATCTTCTGCCTGTTCTAGGTTAGATAAATCTACAGGTACTGTTACTTACCTCCAAGAGATTATGTTTCCTCAGACCATAGTACCTCTGGGGATTCTGGGAATAAAGAAGAGGTGAGTGAGTAGCTTGGTTCTAGAGTACTGGTGCACATCCTAACTGGTTTAGCTTACTCAAAACAGAGTCCGAATGGAAAGTAATAAACCAGAGAGAATTCTGATTGAATTAAATGGGTTTTAATTCTATGAATTATAATTGTGACTCAAAAACAAATTGCCACTTTGAATAGACAAGGGTTTTCCTAGGTTGAATATAATGGAAATTGTAAAGTGATATCAAGATAGTTCAATAAAGCTGTCGATAAAACTAACCATAATAAAACCTCTATAAAGCCAACCACTGACAGCCTACCATTCCAGGTCAGCACTCTCGCCTTGCACCTGCTGGGTCGCCAGATCTGTTTCAAGGGCGCGCTGGCACCCAGGGAACCTATGGATTTGCTCTTCTGCCATGTCGATGTCCAGAAAGTGACAGTCATCGTCACGCTCTTCCCTGCACCCTCCTCCTCCCTATGTCCAGGTACGAGACGAGCCGAGCAGCGCGCTCTCGACCACCTACAGGCCTAGCTCACCCAGGCACCTGTCCAATGCTTCCTGCATTCGTAATTGCTGTTCTTTGGTTCACCACTGCACCAATACAAATTCATAAGGATGTTTAAAATTGTCACCTGTAATAACTTATACATTAACAGTCCACTCTGGATGAAGCATCAAGCCAGCTGAACTGAAAACACTACCACTACACACAGAGGGTAGTGTTCAATGTGGTATCTATCCAAACTGTTAAAAACAAGGACCCAGTGTTCATATGAAAACCACAGTTGTGTTGAGCCATTCCCCTTACAACTAGGGCCAGGAGTTTTTCCCTGGTCTGGTCACGCGGTGAGAAAAAACTCCTGGCCTTGCCTATAATTACACCAGGCGGAGTAGTGTGAAGTTGCTCCTACACACTGATCTTGGGTCAGTTTTAGATGTTTTCCTACTAATGGTTAAGGTTAGGATTGGAGAAGAGAAAGCTGATCCTAGATCTGTACCAAGGGGACACTTAGGGCAGCACAACGTCCTGTGGCCTGCCACCAGTGTGGACGAGGAGGTGCCTCTTCATGTGACTGGACTGGGTGAAGCACTTCCCGCAGTAGACACAGTTAAATGGTTTCTCTCCGGTGTGCACCCTCTCATGCATCTTCAGCTGGTGCCTGTGGGAGAAGCGCTTGGTGCAGTGGCTGCAGCCGTACGGTTTCTCCCCCGTATGGACCCGCATATGACTCCGCAGTTGCGCTGGCTGAGGGAAGAGCTTTCCACAGAGGCTGCACCGGAGCTGCCTCTTGGTGGAGTGAGACGTCAGCTGTTGTGGCTGCTTTTCTATGCCTTTTGATGAAGAAGTGGAGCCTCTGTTGAAATTCAGGAAGGGAGCTTGCTTCCCTCTTTGGGGAACCTGGTGGAGAGTGACCCTTGGGGATGAAAAGCTGTTTCGGTTGGACAGTCCATTGAAATCTGGCATCTTGGACATTGATCCTACAGTTGTCCCTTGCTCTGTGTGTTCAGTGTCATTGGGACACTTTGTCTGTCCAGACTCCATTCCCCCTCTTCTTCTGTTGTCCACAAGCTGCCTGCCATCTGAACAGACCTCTCCAGATGTCACCTCTTGGCCAGTTATGCTCCATTCTGAACTCATATCTGCCTCCACTTTAATGGGAACTGAGTCCACCAGCACCACATCAGACACCCAGTCCAGAGAGCCCAAAGCAGACATGCAGACCCCAGAGTTACCAGACACCCCTCTCCTCTCTGGATGTTCACACAGCCTTTTGGAGTCTGGCCCTGCATTGTGAGGAGCATTCACAGTTGGGTTGTCAGTCTCTTGGTTCTCTGTCCATTGAGACAGGCTGTATGCTATGGGTTGATGGTCAGTTTCCCAGGTCACACCCTCAGCAACCTGATGGTCCTGTCTTGCTCTGTTGTATTGTGATGCTGGATGCTGGAACGTCTGGTTTTCAGGTTCTATATTGAGTGAGGTGTCTGGAGCTCTGTGTCTGTTGCCCTGCTGGTCCAGAAGGTCTGTGGTTTCAGTAGATGACGAATAACCTGGTTCACCCTCCATTACCTTCTCACTGACCAGTTGGACAATCTCTGAAATGGTCAATGTAAAGCACAACATCAGCTTCCTGTAGTGAAGACGGATTCTTTTTTGCCTTATTTATTGGTTATGGGTAATGACTAAGAAGTTAATAAAATACTGCAATAAAGGCTTCACTCAACAAAGTGTAAATTGCATAGATTTGATTAGTTGCATAAAATTACCTTCTGTTCTGCTGGTGCCAAGGTTCTCCATTTTGATAAGAGGTGACTCTTGCATATCTGCCATCTGTTTTGTATTCATCAGAAAATTTGATTAGAAAAATATCCCCGCCGCCATTTGAAATATGAAAAGACAAATCATCAATTTGACCATGTCAACGACAACTGACCTGCATGCATCCATCCTGGTCTGTCGCTGTGCGTCTGGAGTCTTTCCAGTTCGTGACATCCTTTGTAAAGTTGTCCCCTTCACTGTAGGAAAAACGATTCTCCACTGCACCAGAAAAGATAAACCCTCAAACGTTATATATTCTACATTTCAAATTATTTGAACGTGTTTAAATAAGGTAAAAAACCTACAATATTCATGTCTGCCTGTTGACTTTCCAACGAAGCTCTCTCTTGCTCGGGCAACAAGATCTGTGTCGCGCCTGTGAACTGTGCGTCGCAGGGCTCCGAATTTCTCTGTGCTCCGTTGAGAATTCTGGTATTTTGTCAAAAGCAGCTTCCTCCGCAGGTTATCGATTTCTTTCTGACTATGTGAAATTTCCAAACGTAAGGCAGCATGGCCGTCATCTACAAGTTTGCAGATTTCGGTAACGGCTGCATTCGCCAAAACCTCAATTATTGAAGCTAGCTGAGCATGAAAGGCGACGCTATCGCACATGTCCTTGGAACTATGTAAATGTTACACAATTATGTTATAGTAAATTGCAGTATTCAGTCAACGTTTTCAGAACTGAAAGTTCACAATATAGACGTTAGACTACACACACAAATTCATTCCGGAAACAAAACTAAGGCTACTTCCTGGATTGTTTTTCAAAATAAAGGTTGGTTTTTATAATAAAAATTGGTTACACACACACGACTTGTTAGTTGTACCTTTCAACTTTGCCACCAGCTGCTCTATCATGTTGTAGGTGCTGCTAAAATGAGTCTAATGTTTTGAAAATCCGCTTTCCTTGTCCTCCAAAAAAAGTTCACTATTAAGTTCAAATACAAAAATACAGAATCAGCAAACAACCTGAATTTAAAGGGAATAAATATATTTCTTCAGTTAAAAATAAGTAAATAACAGAGTAGGCTAAGGGTTAGTAGTCTCAAAACGAACTGAAGCACCGCACTGAGAAAGCACAAAACAATTATGTAAATATAATGGATAAATAGCCAATGGGATTCCTAGCTAACAACATTTCGTTATTTGTTTTTACAAATTAGAATATTGTAAATGAGAAAAAAAACATTGGTAACTTAACATTAAGTAAAGTTGTGGGGGTTGCTTTAGCTCTAAACGTATTTTGTGGTAGTGGAAGAAGTATAAAAAGTTAACTATTTTAAGCAAAGCAGTTACACATAGCCCAAGTTAAATTTGGTAAAATATTTGTGATTACTTTGATAGACTACAATATTAACCTTATTGCTTTGGATTGTTGCGCAGTTAGATCACAAAAATGTCTAAACTACAGTTGTTGAGTGTGAAAACTGGAAGAAGAAAGACAAAGCTATCTTCTGTCAGACGATGGGAATAAAAGGCAGGATCATGTGGACGACACTCGTAGGAAAGCAAAGCAACTCAATTATTTTTACCGGGGGTTTCAGATAAATAGATACATGATTGACTTTGGTAAAAATGTCCGCGTAAATACATTTTGATTTTATTTGATCAAACAGTACAGAGTATCTTAGGAAACTCACATGTCTGCTGTTCAAAGTCAGATTTTTTTTAATACAATTTATATTTTACTCATCTTGTCTTGTTTTGCAACAGTACAACTTTAGTCAGATGCCCTGTCGCTTTCCCTGCTGCAAATACATTCATTGGTTGTTGTGGTCCGTCATAAAATGCAGTCCGTTTCGAAACGAGAGAAAATAAATCATGATACTGCAACTTTGTTGCTGTTGCTTTCTGAATTTGAAGACTTGCTGTTGTGGTGGAAGGAAGAAACTCAGAAACATTTAGGCTATTATTTGGGAAGAGATATGATGGTACATCTAGTCATGACAGCTCTTTAAAGGTATTTTAGTGGTATTTGAAGAACTATGTATGTTGACAAAACTATAAATTAAACATGTACAATTTTGGTCCCATGTTTCATGAGCTGAATGAGAGAATTTGGCAGTACGTCCAACCAACCAAACAACCGCAGACTACATGTATGGCGTTGTGTGGGTGAGTGGTTTGCTGATTTCAACATTGTGAACAGAGTGCCCCATGTAAATGATGGTGGTGGGGTTATGGTGTGGGCAGGCATAAGCTAAGGATAACATACACAATTGCATTTTATTGATGGCAATTTGAATGCACAGAAATACTGTGACGAGATCCTGAGGCCCTTTAAAGTGCCATTCATCCGCCACCATCACCTTATGTTTCAGCATGATAATGCACAGCCCATGTCACAAGGATCTGTACACAATTCCTGGAAGCTGAAAATGTCCCAGTTCTTCCATGGCCTGCATACTCACCAGACATGTCACCCATTGAGCATGTTTGGGATGATCTGGATCAACGTGGATGAAAGTGTTCCAGTTCCCGACAATATCCAGCAATTTACCCATGCCGGTCACCTACCCATATCCTACCCATGCCGGCAACCTACCCATGCCGGTGACGTTCAGGCCCTACCAGCGCCCGATTGCGCAACACAGTAACTTCCTGTTAGTATCAATAGCTGATCTCAGTCTGTCCCTTGCTTCCTGCGCTGCCCCAGGCGCTCCTCTGCGTGAGTATCTATAGTATTGGCTCCGTTTAGGCAGCTCAATGATGAGACATGAGAGAGCTGACGTTAGTTAGCTACTTTTGGTCACTAAACTCAGACAAAGAGCTGTAACTTTTGATTGATATGCTAATTTATATATTTGTTGTTGATATAAGTTCAATAATTTGAATTTAGGATAGCCTGAACATGTGAAAGCTGGTTTGGTGTCTCCAGCTTGAACGGTGGAGTTATTTTATGCAAATCTGTAGTTGATAAAGATCTTAAAGAGTGAAGTTAGGATAGCCTGAATGTTTTGAAGTTGGTCATGTAGCAAGACCATTTTGAATAGCTACCTCTTTTTTCCTATGGTTCTCATTCAAACCCATGTTCATTTCTACCAATTTGTTGTGTATATATAGTATCAAATCTTTTGACAAGCAATCTAAGTAGGGCCCATCTAAATATATCAATGCTGGTTTGGAGTTGATAGTTTAAATGGTGAAAGAGGAGATATTGTAAATGTAGATGAATGTAGATTTGTGTCAAAAGTTGCATTGTTCACTGTGAATGGATGTTGGAAGTCTGGGAGCTGATGTCACAATAGGACCTATGAAAGTGAAAAGGACTAAAAGCTCAGTAGTTTAAAAAGTATAAAAGGGGCTCCTGAGTGGCGCAGCGGTCTAAGGCACTGCAGCTCAGTGCAAGAGGCGTCACTACAGACTCCCTGGTTGGAATCCAGGCTGTATCACAACTGGCCATGATTGGGAGTCCAATAGGGCGGCGCACAATTGTCCCAGCGTCGTCCGGGTTTGGCCGGTGTAGGCCTTCATTGTAAATAAGAATTTGTTCTTAACGGACTTGCACATTTAAATAAAGGTTAAATAAACATTTCAAAAGATATTAAGAGTTCCATGCAAGCACACTGGTCCTGACCTCTCTGCACATTTAAAGTTTGAATGACGTTTCTAGCTTAAAATGTGTAAGAGGAGTAGCCTTCCAAATAATAATAATAATAATAATATGACAAAGATTTAGTGTGGTCTCTTGCATCACTAGCCCCATTTCATAATCACATTGGTAATAGGGCTGTATGCAGCGCAGCATGTATGTAATGGCTTATATCATCATTTACAGTGACCTGCAACCACAAAATATTGGCTTCACCTACTTTCAGATACTACTGGTGCTCAGGGTTTTCCTGGATATCAAGACTACTTGCTGCTGCCAAACCCTACGCCACGCCCACGGATGTCAGTTTTTTATTTATTTTTTGGTCTGGATCTGAGTACCTCCCCGAACATTCACCACCGAATGCAAACGCATCTGGGTCCGTCTGATTGGTCCAGAAACCGATGGGTTGGGCCAGAGCCAGAACACACTGGATTAAAACTGCAGTTAGAACATATTTTATTGGCTTGAATAATCTGATTGGTTAAAGACGATCCAATCGCTGATGACTATATTTTGTACAACACCCCTAGTGCCCCTCATCACCACAAACAACTTCAATGATGGCAGTCTCAGACTAAAGTATGTAGTGAACGACAGAGCAGCTGAAGAATTTCGAGTGAGTCCTCAGGCTAGGTCAGGATCAGATCTCTGTAAAATGAACAAATTGTCAGACAAGCCAGAATAGAAATAATTGAATACGAATGCACAAGTAAAGAATTTACAACCTATGGGACACAGACACTTATTAGGTGTTTGTGCGCAGTGTTGACATATAATAATGTTTGTAACAATGTAACAACCAATTTTTGAATGAGATTTGTGACCAAAAACATTTTTGGGGAAAGGTATGGTATAAATAATGAAATTCTCCTCAGAGCGCTGCATGACATTGAATCGATGAGTTACACTCCCAAAAAATTGTTTGTGTCCCATAATATTTTATACTAACTTTCACTATGGAGTACTTACTGATGATTTCATTTCTCAGGATGGTGTAGAAAGTTCTAAAGACCAGAGAGACTCACTTCCTGTCCACATGCAGCACATCCTGGAAGATCCACTCCCTAAGCAGTGGTGTTAAATACAAAAAAAGAATAATAAAGCTACATTTCAAACTGTAGAGTATAAACTCAGCAAAAAAAGAAACGTCCTCTCACTGTCAACTGTGTTTTCAGCAAACTTAACATGTTTAAATATTTGTATGAACATAAGATTCAACAACTGAGACATAAACTGAACAAGTTCCACAGACATGTGACTAACAGAAACTGAATGTGTCCCTGAACAAAGGGGGGGGGGGGGGGGAATCAAAAGTAGCAGTCAGTATCTGGTGTGGCCACCAGCTGCATTAAGTACTGCAGTGCATCTCCTCCTCATGGACTGCACCAGATTTGCCAGTTCTTGCTGTGAGATGTTACCCCACTCTTCCACCAAGGCACCTGCAAGTTCCCGGACATTTCTGGGGGGAATGCCCTAGCCCTCACCCTCCGATCCAACAGGTCACAGACGTGCTCAATTGGATTGAGATCCGGGCTCCCAGACCATGACGGATCCTTCACCTCCAAATCGATCCCGCTCCAGAGAACAGGCCTCGGTGTAATGCTCATTCCTTCGACGATAAACGCAAATCCGACCATCACCCTTGGTGAGACAAAACCGCGACTCGTCAGTGAAGAGCACTTTTTGCCAGTCCTGTCTGGTCCAGTGACGGTGGGCTTGTGCCCATAGGCGACGTTGTTGCCGGTGATGTCTGGTGAGGACCTGCCCTACAACAGGCCTACAAGCCCTCAGTCCAGCCTCTCTCAGCCTATTGCGGACAGTCTGAGCACTACCGGAGGGATTGTGCGTTCCTGGTGTAACTCGGGCAGTTGTTGTTACCATCCTGTACCTGTCCCGCAGGTGTGATGTTCAGATGTACCGATCCTGTGCAGGTGTTGTTACACGTGGTCTGCCAATGCGAGGACGATAAGCTGTCCGTCCTGTCTCCCTGTAGTGCTGTCTTAAGCGTCTCACAGTACGGACATTGCAATTTATTGACCTGGCCACATCTGCAGTCCTCATGCCTCCTTGCAGCATGCCTAGGCACGTTCAGGCAGATGAGCATGGACCCTGGGCATCTCTCTTTTGGTGTTTTTCAGTAAGTAGAAAGGTCTCTTTAGTGTCCTAAGTTTTCATAACTGTGACCTTAATTGCCTACCGTCTGTAAGCTCTTAGTGTCTTAACCTGTCCACAGGTGCATGTTCATTCATTGTTTATGGTTCATTGAACAAGCATGGGAAACAGTGTTCAAACCCTTTACAATGAAGATCTGTGAAATTATTTGGATTTTTACAACTTATCTTTGAAAGACAGGGTCCTGAGTTTATTTATATTCGTCTATTTATTATATGAATGTCAATCTAAGCATTCTTTTCAGTAGCATCATGTATTTAGAATCAAAAACAAAGAGTGAGCGGTTTCACATCTGATATTATGAAAGCAGGAAGGTGATTTTCTGCTTGTTCTATGTGAGATAAATCTACAGGTACTGTACTCACCTCCAGGAGATGAGGTTTCCCCAGACCATGGTAGTTGTGGGGTGAGTGAGTAGCTTGGTTCTACAATGCTGGTGAACATCTTAACCTGTCTAGCCTACTCGAAACAGAGTCACAATGGAAATGAATAAACCATAGAGAATTCTGATTGAATGGGTTCTATGAATTCTAATTTTGGCACTCAGAAACCCATTGCAACTGTCATGTGAATAGACAAGTGTTTTTCTAGGCAGAATTTGATGTAAATGGTAAAGGGGTATCAAGATAGTTCAATAAAGCCCTCTATAAAATCAACAATATTAAATCCAACCACCTACCATTCCAGCCAGCACTCTCCCTCCTTGTACCTGCTGGGTCATCAGGTCCATTTCCCAGGGCCAGGAGTGCGTTGGCATCCGGGAACCTGTTGCCCGTGCCATGTCTATGTCCAGAAAGAGATCATCGTTGTGCTATTCTATACGCCTTCCTCCTCTTCCTGCAACCAGGTAAGAGAGGAGCCGAGCAACGAGCTCTCAACCACCAACAGGCTTTGCTCACCCAGGCACCTGTCCAGAGCTTCCTGAATTCTTAATTGCTGTTCTTTGGTTCACCACTGCAGCAATACAAATTCATGAGGATGCTTAAAATCTTCACCTGTAATAATTTATACATTACCAATGACTCAGGGCTCCCGAGTTGCACAGCAGTCTAAGGCACTGCATCTCAGTGCTAGAGGCATCGCTACAGACCCTAGTTCGATTCCAGGCTGTATCACAACCAGCCGTGATTGGGAGTCCCATAGGGCGGTGCACAATTGGCCCAGCGTCGTCCGGGTTAGGGTTTGGCCGGAGTAGGTTGTCATTGTAAATAACAATTTGTTCTAGCTGACTTGCCTAGTTAAATAAATTAATCGACTGTGGATCAAGCCAGCTGAACTAAATACACAACCACTACACACAAAGGGTAGTGTTCAATGTGGAAACCATCCAAACTGTTAAAAACACAGACCTTGAACGAGATGGAGCTCGAGTAATTGACAAATCTTAATCTGACCTCCACTTCAAGTTAAACCCCATTAGCTTTAGTCAAATATACCATGGCGGCTACAAAAAGGCGACATTACATGTGGCATTTTTACCCGGGCTCGAGCAATAGCCACAAAAAAGCCTCCAAGAAACAGCTTGCTTCAGAAAAAGCCATAGCACCATTAGCCAGGATCATGAGGACCTGTCCCTTCCCGAGGCCTAACAACTGCCAACCTCATCCTCTATTGAAGAAATTCTTTGAGCTGAGATCCCAACGTACAGAACTCAACATCAAACTAGATGGCATTAACTCTCAGCTCAGTGCGATAGGGGGCAAAGTGACAACCCTGGAAAATGCCCTGCCTGCCATCAAAAACAAGATAGCCCTCAATGTGGGGTGCCTGGATGAGGCAGAGTGGAGAATCCTATCCATTGAAAACTCACTGGCAGACACTATGGAAACAATAACCTCTGCTAAAAAGAAAATGTAGCATCTGGAAAAGAAAACAGGAGTGCATTTAAACAGGAATAACTGTGTTTTATTAAACCTGGCCGAAAAAGAAAAGGGAAACAGCCACTGATCCGCTACCTGCAAGACAGACTCCCCGAGTGGCTCCACCTATCCCCCAACAGGCCCATAGAACTGGAGAGCTCACCGAGCACGGAGGTCTCCACCAGCAGCCTCCGCGCCCAACCATATACTTCCTGAGATTCACCAACAAGGAACGAGTGCTACAGGTGTCGAAAATCCACGCCATTACAGTGGGGAAAAGCCAAACTCACCTTGCTCCAGGACCTTTGAACTGGAACACGCCGAAAGCACCTAGAGTTGAACAACCCTTCACCCTTAACTGACCGAGGCATCTTCAGGGGATGCAAATACCCAAACGAGTTCAGGATTCGTCACCAAGGAGCCCTGCGACACTTCAAAACTCACGATTACTAAACAGAAATACCATGAGTATAGCAATAGGCCTAGCAGATTGTTTGCATACCAATTAAAAAGAGCAGCCAATGTACAATCATGGCCATCAGAACAGCAGATGACGAGGTCCCATATGATCCAAATAAGATGTAACTTTTCATGATTTGTACTGCAAAATATACAGATGCAGAACTCCATTCATTCCTAGAGAATCTCGCTACCAAACTATCAGAGACCGACCAAGAAGATCTCAACTCCCCCCTCACTCATGAGGAGGTCCGCGAGACAATCATCTCCACGCCACCTAACAAGTTCCCAGGGCCAGACGGATTTCCCAGGGTTCTACAAAGCTTTTTGGCCCCAGCTTAGCCATATTTTTATGCCAATGCTGGATGATTTTTGCAAAAATGGAGCTCTCCCAGACTATGTACACAGCCCGCATTACAGTGTTGCTTAAAAAAGACAAGGAGCGTCTCTCCTGCACATCCTGTTGGACTTCGACTACAAAATAATTACCAAATTGCTCGGCAAAAGATTAAACACTCTTCTTCCCAAAATAATAAAAGCGGACCAAACTGGATTTATTAGCGACAGGTAATGTTCTGATAACATTCGCTGTCTTTTTGATATTATAGACCAAGTAAATGCACAGAAGACCCCTGTCCAGCTGGATGGAGTGGACCGATCTGTTCTCAGTCTGGCCTCAAACTTTATTCAATGGATGAAGTCCCTATATTCTCATCGAAATGCCACGATGTCTACTAATGGTCTGAACTCTGACAGATTCTCTTTGGGACGTGGTACAGACATGGACGCTCGCTGTCCCCTCTGCTCTACTTGTTGGGGACGGAGTTGATGAGGAGCAATCCACGTATTATGGGTGTTTCTGCAGGCGGCCTGCAGCACAAGATTTCTCTCTACTCGGATAATGTTTTGCTCTACATATCCAACCCTGAGAAATCCCTCCCTCCCATTTTAGAAACAATTGCTCAGTAAGGCAAGTTTTCAGGATATAAGATACATTTGAACAAATCCATTGTTTTTCCTCTCAATATTCCTGAGTGGCGCAGCTGTCTAAGGCACCGCATCTCAGTGCAAGAGGAGTCACTATAGTACCTGGTTTGAATCCAGGCTGTATCACATCCGGCCGTGATTGGGAGTCTCATAGTGCGGCGCACAATTGGCCCAGCGTCGTCCGGGTTTGGCCGGAGTAGGCCGTCATTGTAAACAAGAATTTGTTCTTAACTGACTTGCCTAGTTAAATAAAAGGTAAAAAAAATCTATAAAAACGAATAATGAAGTCACTCTGCCCATTCCAATAGGAAGACACAGGGTTTTCAATACCTTGAAATCTTTGTTACACTAGATCTGAATTGCCTTTTCAAAGAAAACTATCTCCCACTCCTGGATCAAATCAAGAATGATCTCTGAACCTGGACTAGTTTAGTCGTCAGAATCAATGTGATCCATATGAACATCCTCCCTAGACTGAACTATTTATTTCAGATGCTCCCATGCTATCTCCCAGTTTCCTTTTTCAAAACAACCAACCAAAGCATCACCAAATTTATATGGGGCAACAAAAAACCTAGGATCAAGTTCTCCACTCTATTGAAACCTGAATATAAGGGTGGTCTTGCCCTTCCCTGCCTTCAATTGTCCTACTTGTCTGCCCAAATTCGCAACATGTTAACATGGATCAAAAACAGACAAGACTATGTGGATTCAGACAGAGGCCCAATCCTGTGGTTCATTGCCCCGAAGCTTAATTATATTCACTAATAACTTTAGTGAAATGGGCAGGTAGCCTAGTGGGGTAGGTAGGTAGCCTAGTGGTTGGAGCGTTGGGCCAGTAACCAAAAGGTTTCTAGATTGAATCCCCGAGCTGACAAGATAAAAATCTGTCGTTCTGCCCCTGAACAAAGCAGTTAACCCACTGTTCCTAGGCCATCATTGAAAATAAGAATTTGTTCTTAACTGACTTGTCTAGTTAAATAAAGGTTCATAAAAAATTGCCTAAACTTGTGATTTACAACACCCTACTAGCAGGACTTCAAGAAATACCTTGGCATTTCCTCCCAAATATGCTCTCACATGCCTATAGTATGCAACCCAGACTTGCCAAAAGCCCTGAGTGATGCCAACTTCCATCTTCGGCATACTCTAGTGATCAGGACCTTTTCAGACCGGTTTCATCAGAACACAACTTCACTAAAATACTCTCAAGAGCTCTGCAGTGAATTCAATGTGCCAAGATCCAATTTAATTATCTTCAAATTAGACACGTAACTTCCTCATTTCACTTCCAAGAAGAGGTTTAGAGCTCAGCCCAATGAAGTTGAGACCCTTCTTGCTACATCACAATCCATCAAAGGCAAAATCTCCTATATCTATAGACTTCCATCTGAGAATGTGGGCTCCTCCTTTACTCATTTGAGAATAATCTGGGAAAAGGACCTTTGCCTATCAGTGAGGAGTTATGGACGGATATTTGCGACAGGCTATACTGCTTCTCTATGAAATAATCTATAAAAAAATGTTTGTACAAATTGTATTACACCCCAGTGAGACTCCATAGAATGAATACAGATATTTCTCCTGATTGTAAAAGATGTACATCTGAAAGCAGTGGAGGCTGCTGAGGGGAGGACGATTTATAATAACTGGAATGGAGTAAAAGGCACCAAGCACATAGAAAACATGTTTTGATACCATTCCACCAATTCCACTCCAGCCATTACCACGAGCCCGTTGTCCCCAATTAAGGTGCCACCAACCTCCTGTGTCTGAAAGTGGAACTTACATGCATATATTTTGGCATTGCGGGGAGACTGACAGATTTTGGCAATCTATACATACTGCTGAATAGAAAATATTAGATGTAGTTTGACATGACCCTGTGGCTATCTTAGTGCTTAGCAGGACTTTGTTCTTGATCTAAACAGAGAAAATGTGTTTATGACTATCACATACTTGGCTAAAAAAAAAAGTATTCTACCAAGTTCGGCTTCTAATTCCTGTCCTACATTTAAAATGTGGATTGACCAGATTGTTGACTTTCTTCCTCTTGAAAAGCTCCCTTGTGACCCCCGCAAGAGATGGCGCAGGTTCAATTGACTCTGGTCTCCACTACTCAACTATATTTCAAACTGATCAGAATTGGGAGATTACGGAAATGTGTGTATATACACACATGTTGTGTACAGTGCTATAAAACAAGTTATTTGCTCGTTGTCTCAGCTAAAGCTGGAAATAGCTAATATGTTCACGGATGGTGCTGCTGCAAATTTGTTGTTTGTTTATTTTTTATGTCTGCCACATCTGTGAATGTGGATTGTTGTGTTTGTTGATAAAAAAAAACAAGAAAACTTAAATACTTCCAATAAAACAATACAAAAACACATGGACCCAGTCTTCATAGGAAAACCCCAGTAGTGTAGAGCCATTCCCCTTACAACTAGGGCCAGGATTTTTTCCCTGGTCTGGTCACGTGGTGAGGGAAGACTCCTGGCCCTGCCTATCATTATTGTGAAGTTGCCCCTAGATGCTGATCTTGGGGCAGTTCAGAATTTATTTTAGGAAAATGTTTAAGGTTAGGATTGGAGAAGAGGAAGCTGATCCTAGATCTGTATCTAGTCTGAACTTTACCCTGGAACACTCAGGGCAGCACAGCGTCCAGTGGCCTGCCGCCAGTGTGGACAAGGAGGTGCTTCTTCATGTGGCCGGACTGGGTGAAGCACTTCCCACAGTAGACACATTGAAACGGTTTCTCTCCGGTGTGCACCCTCTCATGCATCTTCAGCTGGTGGCTGTGGGAGAAGCGCTTGGTGCAGTGGCTGCAGCCGTACGGTTTCTCCCCCGTATGGACCCGCATGTGCCTCTGCAGGTGCGCCGGCTTGGGGAAGAGCTTTCCACAGAGGCTGCACCGGAGCTGCCTCTGGGTGGAGTGAGACGTTAGCTGTTGTGGCTGCTTTTCTATGCCTTTCGATGAAGAAGTGGCGCTTATGTTGAAATTCAGGAAGGGGGCTGGCTTCCCTCTTTGGGGAACCTGGTGGAGAGTAACTCTTGGGGAAAAGCTGTTTTGGGTGGACAGTCCGTTGAAATCTGGCAACTTGGACCTTGATCCTACAGTTCTCCCTTGTTCAGCATGTTGAGTGTCAGGGGGACACTTTGTCTGTCCAGATTCCATTCCCCCTCTTCTTCTGTTGTCCACAAGCTGCCTGCCGTCTGAACAGACCTCTCCAGATGTCACCTCTTGGCCAGTTATGCTCCATTCTGAACTCATATCTGCCTCCACTTTAATGGGAACTGAGTCCACCATCACCACATCAGGCACCCAGTCCAGAGACCCCAAAGCAGACATGCAGACCCCAGAGTTACCAGACACCCCTCTCCTCTCTGGATGTTCACACAGCCTTTTGGAGTCTGGCTCTAAATTGTGAGGCGCATTCACAGTTCGGATGTCAGTCTCTTGGTTCTCTGTCCATTGAGACAGGCTGTATGATATGGGTTGATGGTCAGTTTCCCAGGTCACACCCTCAGCAACCTGATGGTCCTGTCTTGCTCTGTTATATTGTGACGCTGGATGCTGGAACATCTGGTTTTCAGGTTCTATATTGAGTGAGGTGTCTGGAGCTTTGTGTCTGTTGCCCTGCTGGTCCAGAGGGTCTGTGGTTTCAGTAGATGACAAAGAACCTGGTTCTGGCACAATCTTCTCACTGCTCTCACTGACCAGTTGGACAATCTCTGAAATGAGGCAAAGTAAAGCACAACATCAGCTTCCTTTAGTGGAGACTGATTCTTCTTTGCCTTATTTATTGGTTATGAATAATGACTAAGAAGTTAATCAAATACGGCAATAAACATTGAAGGCTTTACTGAACATAAAGTGTAAATAGTATGGACTTGATAAGTTGAACAAAAATACCTTCCGGGCTGCTAGTGTCAAGGTCCTCCATTTTGATAAGAGGCACCTCTTGCATATCTGCCATCTGTTTTGTATTCATCAGAAACAATTTATTAGAAAAATATCCCCACCACCATTTGAAATATGAAAGAAGTAATCAATTTGGCCGTGTCTATGACAACTGACCTGCATGCCCCCATCCTTGTCTGTCGCTGTGCGTCCTGCGTCTCTCCAGTTGGTGGCATCCTGCGTAAAATGTCCCCCTTTACGGTCGGCACAGCGATTCTCCACTGCACCAGAAAAGAGAAACCCTCAAACGTTATATATTATACATTACCCATTATTTTGTACGTTTTCAAATATGGTTAAAAAAAAGTACAATATCCAAGTCTGCCTGTTGACTTTCCTTGGAAGCTCCCTCTTGCCCGGGCAACAAGATCTGTGTCCCGCCTGCTTATCGTGTGTCGAAGGGTTCCGAATTTCTCTGCGCTTCGTCGAGAATGCTGTAATTTTGTCAGCAGCAATTTCCTCCGCAGATTATCGATTTCTCTCTGGCTATGTGAAATTTCCAAACGTAAGGCAGCATGTCCTTCATCTACAAGTTTGCAGATTTCGGCAACGGCTGCATTCGCCAAAACCTCGACGATGGAGGCTAGCTGAGCGTTAAAGGCGACTGTATCGTACATGTCCTTTGCACAATGTCAATGTTAAACACTTATGTTATAGTAATTTTTAATTAAGTGTTCAGTCAACGTCTTGAGACTACACAGTTAAGACCATAGACGTTACACTATTTTTCCATAAACAAACATTTTTCGGCTACTTCCTGAATAATTTTTTCGAAATAAAGGTTGGCTTTTCAAAATAAAGGTTGCTTACACACACGACTTACCTTCCAACATTGCCACCTGCTGCTGAATCATATTGTATGTTGCTCCTACTAAAAATGAATCAAATGTTTTAAAAATCAGCCTGTTGTGAATTAAATCAAACATACACTGTCATCCAAAAATGATTTTACTATTTAGTTCAAGTACAAAAATACAAAATCAGCATACAACTGAATTATAAAGGAATAAATACATTCCTTCAAATAAAGGTAAGTAATTTGATGAGTAGGCTAAGGGTTAGTAGTCTCCAAACTGAAGCACTGCACTGAGAACGCACTCCAACTCTGAACAATGTAAGAGTAGAAAGATACACAAAATCTGAAAATAGAATGGATAAAATAGCCAATGGGATTTCACATAGTCCTCAGCGATAGCAAAACAACTAAATAACATTTTGCTTTTTGTATTTACAATAAATGAGAACGTTGTAAATAAAAAATAAACATTGGTAGTAATAACATTAGTAATAGGTGTGCATGCAGTAAGCATATTATGTCATTCACAGTAACCTGTAACCACAATGTACTGGCTTCTCCTTTCAGTAACTACTGGGGTTCAGGATCAGATCTCTGGAAAAGAAACACAGATCAGATTGTCAGACACGTTCCTTTATCTGGAAAGATTTTTGGGGAAATATATGGTACATGAAATTGTCCTCAGAACACTGCATGACACTGAATGAATGATTATTTTTTGTTCTTGCCCGTTTACCATATGCTTTTTCTTTTAGACGCATGTTGTTGTCGATACTAACCTTCCCTGTGGAGTACTTCCTGATGATTTCATTTGTCAGGATGGCATTGAAGGTTCTGCAGACCAGAGACAGGTTCCAGTAGCCTCTCTTCCCATCCACACGCAGCACGTCCCGGAAGATCCACACCAGCGACTCAAGAGGAAGCTGCAAGAAAGTGAATCAATTCAATGGTTCCAGTGTTTTAGCTGCCTATTTTGGTCAAGTGTTTGTTGTTGAACATTCGGTTCCTACAGCAGTGGTGTTGTATATAAAAGAGGCCAGAAAAGTCACTAGGTAGGCTACATGTCAAACTTTAGAAGGCATTTATGGGTGATTCCTCACAAAACTAGAGCCAAAAATTATCATTTGGGGGATTTTCACTCAATTAAATCTATATTAGTGTCCTTTGGAGGAAGGATTGTTGACATTTGTATCTTAAATCATAATTAAGAACCCTTCTATAGATTACATTGTGAAAATACCCCAAATCATGGTATTTTTTGGTTCTAGTTTCGTGAGGAATCATCCTAAGATAAGTATATTTATTATATGAATGGTAATCTAAACGTTATTTTCAGTTGCATCATGTATGGAGAATCAAAAACAAAGAGTCAGCGGTTTGGCTAACCGGGCTATCTGCATTGTGTCCCACCCACCAACCCCTCTTTTACGCTACTGCTACTCTCTGTTCATCATATATGCATAGTCACTTTAACCATATCTACATGTACATACAACCTCAATCAGTCAGACTAACCAGTGTCTGCTTGTAGCCTCGCTACTTTTATAGCCTCGCTACTGTATATAGCCTGTCTTGTTTTATTTCTTTACTTACCTATTGTTCACCTAATACCTTTTTTGCAATATTGGTTAGAGCCTGTAAGTAAGCATTTCACTGTAAGGTCTACACCTTTTGTATTCGGCGCACGTGACAAATAAACTTTGATTTGATTTAAATCTGATATTAGGAAAGAAGGAAAGTGATTTTCTGCCAGTTCTTGGTGAGATAAATCTACAGGTACTGTTACTTACCTCCAGGAGATGAGGTTTACCCAGACCATGGTACCTCTGGGGATTCTGGGAATAAAGAAGAGGTGAGTGAAGAGCTAGGTTCTAGAGTACTGATCTCTGAGTTGTATTGAATCAGTGACATAATCAGACATTGTCTTTTCATTTGGCCCACCACTCTCCCCTATAAGCCCAACCATTTTAAAACCAACCATATTAAACCTGCTTTAAACCCAACCATTGGCAGCGTACCATTCCAGATGGCACTCTCTCGCCTTGCGACTGCTGGGTCGCCAGGTCCGTTTCCTGGGCCAGTAGCGCGCCGGCGTCCGGGAACCTGTCGCTTTGTTCTTCTTCCATGTCAATGTCCGGAAAGAGGTCATCGTCACGCTCTTCCCTCCGCCTTCCTCTTTCCTGCGTCCTAGTATAAGTGTAGCCGGGCAACGAGCTCTCGACCACCAACAGGCCTTGTTCGCCCAGGCACCTGTCGAAAGCTTCCTGGAAGGCCGACGCCGTCACGTTCACCTTGTGTTTCCTCTTCATATGGTTCTTGAAATTCTTCTTATTCAGCCTGATTCCGCAGAGATCGCACTGGACCTTGGTGGCACGGCACCAGGGTGGCACGTCCATCTTGGATTCGGCCAGGTATCTCCTCAGGGCCTCCTCGTTCTCTGCAGCGATGTACTCTTCGTGGTGTTTCCTCTTCATGTGAACCTTGAAGTTCTTCTTGTTCAGGATGATGCCGCAGTGGTCACACTGAGTCTGCACAGGAACTACGTCCCTTTGAGAAGGTCTTTGCGGTCTCTCGGTCTCAATCTGCGGCGTCGGCGGGCAGCTGTACGCTTCGGGCGAAGAGGGTTCCGAATCCTGGCGTGTGACCGGATTGTGACTGGCAGAAGCATCTGGTTTTTCTATTGGAGGTGTGTCTGTGTTTAGAGTTTGAAGAGCGACTGGTAAGCTCGGAGGGGTGGCAGGTCTGGAGCTTGAAGGGGCGGCAGGTATAGATGTGAGAGGCAGGACAGGTGTGGATGTTGCAGGGGCGAGAGGTCTCCGGGCTGGAGAGGGATGTTGCTGGAGGGGAGGAGCAACAGATGGAGATTGAGCTTGGACACGGGCAGGTCTTTGAATCCCATTCCGCTTTCTGCAAGCTCTGAAATGTTCTATAAACAACGCTTTTCTGCAGAGAACATGGTCACAATAGCTGCAGTGGTAGTGAGGGTAGTCTCTGCACGTCAGTTTGCAGTTGTAGACGATGTACTCTGACAGAAAAAGGTGACAATAAAACAGTCAGTATATAAAAAAAAAGAAGGTTAGATAGTGACTTTAAAAAGTCAAGTGTATAAGGACATTAGCACGTGTTGGGTGGTTGGCATTCGTACAACTCAATTGAACAACTACAAAGCATTACTGAGTACAAGGCAATCATTATTTTCTGACATTGCGGTTTCCAAAGTTCCCCTCACCGTCATTCTGAACGGCACTTTTCAGGTGGCTCTGGATGTGTGGGATGATCCGGTGTAACTCGTTGGGTTTGAATGCAGACGGTCGGCAGAAGGGGCAGTGGTAGAGGGAGCAGCACGTGGTGCATGGTTGTATCTTGGGAGATTCGCCAACTCGGAAACTGGTAATATGTTGCTGTGGAAAAACATAGACAATAATGAATAGTCAAAAATAAGGAGAAAATGGTCAGAAAATCCAGAGATGCAAATTCTACATGGTCCCAAATTGGGGACCAATAGTTCAGCAACATGCAGATATAAAATGTTATGTATAGAAATGACAATTCTTTGTTTCCTACATTAATATATCAGAAAGCCATGTCCTGTCTACTCTACACAACATTATCAAAAGTATGTGGACACCTGCTCGTCTAACATCTAATTCCAAAATCATGGGCATTTGGAGTTGATCCCCCCCTTTGCTGTTATAACAGGCTTTCCACTAGAAAAACAGCCCCAGACCATTATTCCACTTCCACCAAACATTACAGTTCATACTACACATTGGGGCAGGCAGATTCTTCCTTTGGACTGCCAGATGGTGAAGTGTGATTCATCACTCCATAGAACGAATTTCCACTGCTCCAGAGTCCAATGGCAGCGAGCTTTACATCACTCCAGCCGGCGCTTGGCACTGTGCATGGTGATCTTAGGCTTGTATGTGGCTGCTCTGCCATGGAAACCCATTTCATGAAGCTTCTGATGAACAATTATTGTGCTGACGATGCTTCCAGAGGCAGTTGGTACTCGGTAGTGAGTGTTGCAACCAAGGACCGACGATTTTTACGCTCTACGCGCTTCAGCACTCCCCTTCTGTGAGCTTGTGTGGACTACGACTTTGCGGCTGAGCCATTGTTGCTCCGAGACTTTTCCACTTCACAATAACAGCACTAACAGTTGATCGGGGCAGCTCTAGCAGGGCAAACATTTGACAAACTGACTTCTTGTAAAGGTGGCATCCTATGACAGTGCCATGTTGAAAGTCAATGAACTTTTCAGTAAGGCCATTACAGTGCCAATGTGTCTATGGAGATTGCATGGCTGTGTGCTCGATTTTATACACCTATCAACAACGGTGTGGCTGAAATATCCGAATCCACTAATTTGAAGGGGTGTCCACATACTTTTGTATATATAGTATATTTCTATCCACAAATGTTTTTTTTACTATGTGTACAGTTTCTTACCTTTCTTGGTATGTCACTGGAAGTGACTATGGGGTCAGGGGTCATTGCAGGGGGCCCAGTGTTCTCATTGGAACTGACTATGGGGCCAGGGGTCAGTGTGGGGGGCCCAGCCTCATCAGTTGGTGCTGTGGATACCTCTTTCCACAGAGAATGCTGATTGCCGTTGACACCGTCCACCTCAAGATTGTTAACTGGAAAAGAGAGAGTGAGAGGTCAACTTGACCAATTATTGGCAAATCATTAGCTCAAAGGCTGACAACAGGCATTTAGAAAAATCGGTAGCCTACCTTCGTCTTCGTCAGCGTTGCCCGCATCATCGGCATTCGCCGCGGGTGAATCGCCCGAAGAACTGTTGATTATTGGTAAGTCACCGGTGACAGGCGTCAGCCCTTTGCCACTCACCGACCTGTACCTCGACTCCGCCAGGCTGAGTTGCTTCTCTAGCAATAGGATTTGCTCCTTGCTTTGAGATACTTCTACACGTAACGCTCCACAGCAATCGTCCACTAACTTGCAAATTTCGGTCACAGCAGCTGAGGCTAGTATGCCCATGACAGAGCTTATCCGTTGATGCAAAACACGGGTTACCGACATTTTAAACAATTGTTTTTGTGAAACCTGGTCAAAACTACTGCTAGCTATGAAGATTCAAAACGTCTAATAAACGGTTTTGTCCCCAGCTTGTTCACGAAGTAGTAATATTTGTAAGAATACCTGGAATGTTGTCAATGCGCCGCCATCTTTAATAACTGTGTCCTTGCGCACGCATCCGATCAGCGTTCAGAAAGCTAGAAAAGCGCCACCTACCGGGTGGAGACAAGAATGTGCATTATCCAGAGTCAAATTGAGCAAGAAATATTATTTTGGGTCATCTCTGACTACAGCTTGCTAGAGAGGAAAAGCGTATGAATTATTCCTATGGTTTGCAGAATCATTGTTTAACATTGAGTAAATCAATGTTTTTTTATTTTGGTTATTGGTTATCATGTTATCATGCTATTTTTTATTTATTTTTTATTTCACCTTTATTTAACCAGGTAGGCTAGTTGAGAACAAGCTCTCATTTGCAACTGCGACCTGGCCAAGATAAAGCATAGCAATTCGACATATACAGCAACACAGAGTTACACATGGAATAAACAAAACATACAGTCAATAATACAGTAGAAAAAAGAAAACAAAAAGCCTATATACAGTGAGTGCAAACGAGGTAAGATAAGGGAGTTAAAGCAATAAATAGGCCATGGTGGCGAAGTAATTACAATATAGCAATTAAACACTGGAATTGTAGATGTGCAGAAGATGAATGTGCAAGTAGAGATACTGGGGTGCAAAGGAGCAAGATAAATAAATAAATAAATAAATACATTATGGGGATGAGGTAGATAGATGGGCTGTTTACAGATGGGCTATGTACAGGTGCGGTGATCTGTGAGCTGCTCTGACAGCTGGTGCTTAAAGCTAGTGAGGGAGATATGAGTCTCCAGCTTCAAAGATTTTTGCAGTTCGTTCCAGTCATTGGCAGCAGAGAACTGGAAGGAAAGGCGACCAAAGGAGGAATTGGCTTTAGGGGTGACCAGTGAGATATACCTGCTGGAGCGCGTGCTACGAGTGGGTGCTGCTATGGTAACCAGTGAGCTGAGATAAGGCGGAGCTTTACCGAGCAGAGACTTGTAGATAACCTGTAGCCAGTGGGTTTGGCGACGAGTATGAAGCGAGGGCCAACCAACGAGAGCGTACAGGTCGCAGTGGTGGGTAGTGTATGGGGCTTTGGTGACAAAACAGATGGCACTGTAATAGACTGCATCCAATTTGTTGAGTAGAGTGTTGGAGGCTATTTTATAGATGACTTCGCCGAAGTCGAGGATCGGTAGGATGGTCAGTTTTACGAGGGTATGTTTGGCAGCATGAGTGAAGGATGCTTTGTTGCGATATAGGAAGCCGATTCTAGATTTAATTTTGGATTGGAGATGCTTAATGTGAGTCTGGAAGGAGAGTTTACAGTCTAACCAGACACACAGGTATTTGTAGTTGTCCACGTATTCAGAGCCGTCCAGAGTAGTGATGCTGGACGGGCGGGCAGGTGCGGGCAGTGATCGATTGAAGAGCATGCATTTATTTTGACTTGCATTTAAGAGCAGTTGGAGGCCACGGAAGGAGAATTGTATGGCATTAAAGCTTGTCTGGATGTTAGTTAACACAGTGGCCAAAGAGGGGCCAGAAGTATACAGAATGGTTTCGTCTGTGTAGAGGTGGATCAGAGAATCACCAGCAGCAAGAGCGACATCATTGATGTATACAGAGAAGAGAGTCGGCCCGAGAATTGAACCCTGTGGCACCCCCATAGAGACTGCCAGAGGTCCGGACAACAGGCCCTCTGATTTGACATACTGAGCTCTATCAGAGAAGTAGTTGGTGAACCAGGCGAGGAAATCATTTGAGAAACCAAGGCTTTGGCAGTTCTATCTTGGTGGAAAATGTTATAGTTAGGGATGGAGATTTCAGGGTTTTTGGTGGTTTTCCTAAGCCAGGATTCAGACACGGCTAAGACATCCGGGTTGGTAGAGTGTGCTAAAGCAGTGAGTAAAACAAACTTAGGGAGTAAGCTTCTAATGTTAACATGCATGAAACCAAGGCTTTTACGGTTACAGAAGTCAACAAATGAGAGCACCTGGGGAGCGGGAGTGGAGCTAGGTACTGCAGGACCTGGATTAACCTCTACATCACCAGAGGAACAGAGGAGAAGTAGGATAAGAGTATGGCTCAAGGCTACACGAACTGTCTGTCTAGCACGTTCGGAACAGAGAGTAAAATGAGCAGGTTTCTGGACACGATAGCATAGATTCAAGGCATACAGACAAAGGTAAGGTAGGATGTGAGTACATTGGAGGTAAACCTAGGCATTGAGTAATGATGAGAGAGATATAGTCTCTAGAGACGTTTAAACCAGGTGATGTCATCGCATACGTAGGAGGTGGAACAACATGGTTGGTTAAGGCATATTGAGCAGGCCTAGAGGCTCTACAGTGAAATAAGACAGTAATCACTAACCAGGACAGTAATGGACTAGGCATATTGATATTAGAGAGAAGCATGCGTAGCCAAGTGATCATATGGGTCCAATGAGAGGTTGGGCTGGCTGGGGACATGGCGATTCAGACAGTTAGCAGGCCGGGGCTAATAAGCTAGCAGTTAGTAGGCCGGGGCTAACAAGCTAGCAGTTAGCAGACCGGGGCTAGCAAGCTAGCAGTTATTAACTGAGCACTGGAGTAATCTTAACCCCAGACAAACTATATGGAGGTTGTATTAGTCTCAAGATCTTGTGCAAAGTAAAACGATTAATTTCCAGTACATCATATATGTTTATTGTTTTTACCACAGATATAGAATGACCAAAACAACGTGATCTGCTGCACCATCGAGAGCATCCTGACTGGTTGCATCACTGCCTAGTATGGCAACTGCTCGGCCTCCTACCGCAAGGCACTACAGCCCAGTACATCACTGGGGTTAAGCTTCCTGCCATCCAGGACCTCTATACCAGGTGGTGTCAGAGGAAGGCCCTAAAAATTGCCAAAGACTCCAGACACCCTAGTCATAGACTGTTCTCTCTGCTACCGCACGGCAAGCAGTACTGGAGCACCAAGTCTAGGTCCAAAAGGATTCTTAACAGCTTCTACCCACAAGCCATAAGACTGCTGAACAGCTAATCAAAAGGCTACCTGGACTATTTGTATTGACCCCCCGCCACTCCCACCCCTTTTTACGCTGCTGCTACTCTCTGTTATTATCTACGCATAATCACTTTACCTACATGCACATATTACCTTAAACGCGTGTTACCTTAATTACCTTGACTAACCTGTGCCCCCACACATTGACTCTGTACCGGTACACCCTGTATCTAGCCTCGCTACTGTTATTTTATTGTTGCCCTTTAATTATTATTTTTTTTGAAAATTTTACTTCAGTTTATTTTAGTAAATACTTTAATTATTTTTCCTAACTGTAACTGTATATAGCCTCATTATTGTTGTTATTGTGTTAATTTTTATTTAAAAAAAATTACTTTTGTTGATTTGGTACATATTTTCTTAACTCTTCTTGAACTGCACTGTTGGTTAAGGGCTTATAAGGAAGCATGTCACTGTAAGGTCTACTGTAAGGTCACTGTAAGGTCTACTACACATGTTGTATTCGGCGCATGTGACAAATACAATTTGATTTGTAAGCGACGTTTTTTACCGTTGCTTATTGGAAACCCTCTTCTCCAAATAAGGCCGTTAAAACATTCTGTGCCAAATGTCCCATCCAAACACACCTCTATCCACACCCTTTGCTAGATTTAACAGCCTTAGCCAAGCCAAAGGCAGGCTCAATAAAGACTAAATAAATACATTGAAGATTTTCCAGACTTTCAGTCATCTCAAACCTTTTCTCATCCCATTTTATGCTGTCAACAAAAAGCACCATATCCATGTTGTTATATTGCCCCTTTAAAGAGCCAGAGATTATCGTAGACAATACTGCCATCTTCCAGAAAGTACTAGCCTATGCAATGTCATAAAGTACTTAAAATAATTTTATTACAGGAAAACAATACAGGTTTAGGTACATAAATGGGCAATTACATTTGAAATTGCATCACATTTAGCCCTTTGGCGAACACTTAAAGTCACTTACAGTCAGAAGTAAACAAAGCACATGTTGAAAGAAGTTAGAAAAGGTGTCAAGCAATTAGCAATATCTTCGCAATGTTGACTAACAGCGATAGTTGTGCACGCAGATGAATGGGTATTGTGTGCCACATCCGAGGTTCCTCCAGCCCTGGCCCACTACAAAAAGACAAACAAAAATCTTAGTAATTTTATCTGGCATATTTTAACACGTCATACAGTTCTGGGACCAGGCTACCTGTCATTACTTTTCAGGTAATATCATTCTAATTTGAGTGTTCCGGATTTACATTTACTATGTTACGTCTAGTCCATGAGACCAGGCTGAACATCTTTAGGTTCATGTCTTACCAGCAGATTGCAGGTACATGCAGGAGTTGCTGGTTGCAGTGCTCTGGCTGTACCAGTTGGTGTAATACATTCCTGAGCGGTCGATCCACATCCAATATCCCTGAGTAAACAAAGAGTCATAAGACTTAGCTACAGCTTGTGAGAGCAAAATTGCAAGATAATACTTTTATTGCATCAAACGGCTGTTTTTTGCAACAGACTAGAGGGTTCTTATAACTCTATTGTGAAATGAAAGCGGGCCTCTGGCAGATAACATGGACAGGAGATTTACAATGTCTTTTGGGTGATAAAACATTCCATAGCATGAGTTAATGTTTCTGTTCTATATAGTACCTGGGAGAGATGACCCCAGGGCCAGACCTGGTCTCTACACAAAGATAACTGTTTTTACAGCAGATACTGTCTGCTGTGAATTATAAGTATATTTCATACTAGTCTTAACCTTGTGACCCATTCCATACATCTGTTGTTCATCATGTAGGTTGAAAGGGGTGTATCTTGGCTATAAAAGACCTTTGTACTTTTGTCTCGGGGCTCTCAACGAATCATCGGAGGGTGATTCGTTGACCATCCATCATTATCGTAGAGCACTCAATCGATGAACTTTATGTGTGTGTGTTGTACTGACCCCTTATTAATACGTGAATAAATATTTAGTTTAAGTATAGCTCTGACTTGAGTGATAAGTTCGTCTCCCCTCATTTGATAGTAAAGAAATTAACCACCACAAGCTGCACTGCTGTCCCTTACCTCTAACAGATCTGATATCATACCTAGCTGCATGATTAAAATATCAGAAGCTTATGCTGAGGCACAGAGTTTTTCTTGTTCTTGGAGGGGAAAACTCTAGGACCAAGAATTGTTTCTGGTCAGGTCACTATGCTTAGATGGCAGAGGTTTTCAAGGCGACCCTTTCTCTCACCTGGAGGTAGAATCCACCGATCCAGGCGGTGGCTCTGTTGGCTGTTCTGGTTATCTGTTGCAGGTAACGATACTCGGGGGAGGAGCTGGCGGAGGCCAGGCTGGCGCCCAGTTCATTGCAGTGTTCCTGAAAGAAGAGCGGGGAGGCGAGGGGTGAGACACTTGTACACACTCACACAGTAGGCCTGCACATGAACAAAAGGGTTGAGCTCCCTCATAGTGACATTACAGTATACAGACACAAACCCACATACATTTTTAAAGTGCACAATTTGCAGTCATAGTAACTAATTCACGTCAGAGAGGGGAGGCAGGGGTGAGACACGTACACTTAATGGTTCCTAATTGCACTTTTTTATTTAATTTTAAATGTAGCCTTTAGGCCTATTCAAATCCAGATACGTCTTATTCGAAAGACATAACCTATAGAATAGGCTAAACATATTCTGTCAAATCTTGAAAGACTTTTTGCACTGTTTATTTATTTGCACTAATTTAGGTTATTTTCGTAGGCTACTTATTTAATTTAGGCTGCTATATTTATTTTATAACGTGTACGCCTGTAGGCTTATTTAGTACTTGTACAGTTCGATAGGCAAAATGCATGTCCTAAAGCCTATTCGTTTTTAGCATAAGCCAATGTTATTTTTGTAAAAAGTGTTATGAAGTATGTTATAAATATCGATTTGTTTTATCTGATTGTATTTAGGATTTTTACAGTTAGGTAGGCAAAACGCATATAGCCAAAGGATAATTATCGGCCTATTCGTTTTTAGCCGAAGCCAATTCAGTGTTATAAAGAATATTATAGCCTAAATAATAATTTGTTTTATCTGATTATTGTTGACTTTATATATAAATGCACAATTTGTAAGTTATTGAAAATAAAGTTGTTTGTGAGACAATTCCGACAGACTCATCATTTATTTTTTGTTCCTGCTATTGATGCTGCGAGGGTTTATATTGCCCGTTACGCAATTCAAGGACATGCATAAACACTTCCGACAATATTATCCAAAATATTAGATTATACGTTTAACTTGTCAAAGTAACGTTTAGGCTACTGCAACTTTTATGGACAGCAGTCTATGTGTAGGCTTATAATATTGGTTAAGAAAGGAATTTTGCCAACACTTTAGTCAAGCAGCCTAAACACACGTAGCCCTACCAGGTTTGTTTAAACTTCCTATTCGATTAGTCTATCTTGCAATTGTTTGTTCTCGCTTTCATTATTACTATAGCTACTACGTTTTATCAAGGCTATTAGCAAACAACTTTCTGAGATGGAACTCCATTAGGCCTATAGACTATATTCATTCGATAGTTGATCATGAAAGAGTAGGTTATTCCTAGACCAACAAGTCACATTCAAATCGAATGGGGATTGGGGAGAGAAGGGGAAATTAAGATTAGCCTAAAAGGCCCATGACCACCCGACATTGGAGAGGAGAGGGAAAAAACACCTTTAGGCCTATCTGACATTTTGCGCTGCTTTAGTGCTCGCCGCTCTTTATACACTACGTTGTTCTCTTGAATTATGTTAATAGTCTATATACATACAAACGCACAGTCATTTTGAAAAAGCATACTTTGCTATTATAGTAGGCCTACATAATGTAGCTTATCTACATTGCTATGTTTTCATTTCTGAAGCCCTTTTACGAAAAGTCCCACTGTACCTAACATCCTTACTAAACCTTACACATACGAGTTACCACACCCGGTCTCGGGATGGCTAACGGGAAATTACTTTGGTCTCCACTGAGTTAGGTAAATCATAATCAACATGTTCTTAAATGGGATGTTCTGGTGTCTCTAGGGCAATTCAGAAAGCTGATTGAGAACCTTATTACTGATGAATGTGTTTGTTTTTATGACTGTCTTTCTTTTTGCTTGCATTTTGTATTTATATGTGTGTTTCTGTAATTTATGTAATTCAGGGCTCATCTGTAAAAGAGACCTCGGTCTCAGTATGACCCCCTGATAAAATAAAGGTTAAATAAAATAGTTATGAATTTATATCAAGCTTTTAGACGCTTTAAATAGGCCTATATTAAATTGAGAAGTGCATGAATTACCTCAGCGTCGAACCAGGACCGAGGAGTGTTCACAAACATGTAACACTTGGACTGGTAGCTGAACCATCCGTCAGGGCAGAACCTGCGTGCCGCTGTGAAGACAAAATACAGCAATTATTTGACATCATAATACCAAGGAGTTGATATTGACAGGAGTATGAACTTTGATCTCACCAGTCATACTGGTGTTTTTTCCCTCCCTGCTAACAGAAAACCAAAAAACACTTGTCTTTCATTACGTGACCACGCATTGCACGATGTACAAAAAGTCCGCAATCGTAGAACCAGTAAAAGTGATAGTTGTTTTACATCATTCACCATAAAATGTGTCAATATACCTTTAGGTGCCGCAGCCACCTCTTCAACAGCCTTAGTCTGTACTTCCTCCTCTGGAAAAGCACAAACAATAAAACAGTCCTCAATATTACTATTTAGCCACCAGCAAATCACTATGTCAGGGAGTTATAGATACTTTTTAAACATGTTTGTTTTCATAGGTATATTTTATAGGTGACAGGTAGTTAAAATCGTTTGTTTCGTACCTATGTGAAGTCTGGCAAAACAGAATGCCTCAAATATAATTTATCAACAAATGAGGCACATAACACACAATACAATCTCACACTCAATTCGTGCAAATATGTTCAAATAGTATTTGCAGCAGATTTCAATGTGAAGTAATTGTAATTGATCAGGAAATGAGGTGATGCTCCACAATAGACAGTGATGCTCCTGCTTGATTAAAGCCCACAGAGAAGAACTGACCTGGGGCGTCACTCAGCTTCTCCTCTGCTGCAGGAGCCTCAACCTCAACAGCCTCCTCTGTAGAAACACGGAACAAGAAAATCAATTTGACTTTCATTCAACTGGGAATTGGGAGAGGAGTTGATTCAGTGCTGTATTACTGCTCTCAATACAAACATAATTAGAGCTACAAACCTGGGGCACTTTTTGGCTCTTCTACCGCCACAGCATCGCTCTCCACAGGAACTTAAAGGGAAAAACACGACTATTGTCATTTTTCAGTAACAATGAATTACCCTGTGCTGTATTAGTGACATTGTTGAGTATTTGGCTGTCTTACCTGCTGCTGCCCTAGCAGAGAGGGCGACACAAAGTAGTGCAAAGATGATCAGAACCTTCATGGTGGTGACGATGGTGGTGCTGCTTGTCTGGATGAAAAGGGAGAGAAGGTGTTGGAGAATCAACTAGAGAGAATGATACACAATCATTTCAGACTATCACTAGACAAGAGTATTTCCCCACACAAGACAACCTTAAAAATCTAGCTCAAAGTTAATCAGCACCACAGTAAATGCATACATCTAAACGGAGAAAGGGAGAGAAAATAAGCCAAGTTGAATGAGTCGACACTCGGGAACAGACACCATAGGACTCGTACCTGTTGTAGTAGGTAAATCACTGTTGTTCTCCTCAGGTACTCTTCCCCAGGTAGGCCAGTGATGGAGTGATGAGTGGAGATTTCTCTACTGTTTATGTACTGTTCTGTCCAGCATGATTTCACTGACGCACGTGCTGTGAATTACGAAACAGCATTGGACTTTGACGGTTTATGATTTTGTATTTATATTTCAGATGAAAAATTCCATACTAGGATTTCAAATACAGCATTTTCAATGCCAGCAGAACATGGCCAGCCCCTGTTTGAAGGTGTGTTCCTGTAAGAGATTGCAAAATAATAGAAATGTCCTTATTGTGATCATTTCCCGACCATAAACCATTTCCTTTTCATCCAATGAGTGGGTCAGACAATAAAGGATTTAGTTTGACTTAAATTAAATACAAAATTAAAGCAGTATCATCAATGTCAATATAATACCAATATCATTATATTATACATTTTATATATACTATATGGCTTTGTGTACGTACTTCAGATCTGATTCAAATACAGCATTTATCAAGGACAAGTGCCTTTTTGAAGGTGTGTTCCAGTAAGTGATGATAAAACCATAATTGTGATAAGGAAATTTCAAACATGGAAAATCAATACGGACATGGATAGATTCAATTTACAGTACGTTTTTATCAGCACTTTTGACCTTGAGATAACGTAGGGGTATGTTCGTTTAGTTATAAACACTTTATTGGTCTTTTGCAGCGATTTGTCTAACATTTCCAGTCTCTCCAACTTAAAGCGGCAATCACCAGTTGAAACAATAACAAATCCTCGTCCCCGCCCTGACCATGTAAAAAGCTGAGGGATGTGGTTGTAAAAATGTCACCACTCTGAAATTGACCTTCCATCAAAATGATAGTTTTAGCATGTTTTGAGGCTATATAGTGTTTGTTTATACTTACTTTATTTACAATCATTGAAGTAAAACAAGCTTCTATTTTGGATTATGATGGGGTTTGACAGTTGACCTAAACTCATCCTTTATAAGTTATATTCTTCAAGAATCAATGGGTACATAGCATTAACTTATTAGTCCAAAAATGGATGTAGCAACAGCAGATTGCCCCTTCAATGTATGTTTATATATTGGAGGGACAAAAGCAGTAGACCAATTTCCATCCTGTATAGAATGTCTTTATCTTATTTCTTGAAAAGACAATCCACATTTACAATAAAGCTTTACTGACAACATGACATAGTAGATGACAACAGCCTAAGTCACACCTAGAGACATAGAACCATATGCAACACAGCCTCCACTCTTCTGGGACGGCTTTCCACTAGATGTTGGACCATTGCTGCGGGGACTTGCTTCCATTCAGCCACAAGAGCATTAGTGAGGTCGGGCACTAATGTTGGGTGATTAGGCCTGGCTCGCAGTCGGCGTTCCAATTCATCCCAAAGGTGTTCAATGGGGTTGAGGTCAGGGCTCTGTGCAGGCCAGTCAAGTTCTTACACACCGATCTCGACAAACCATTTCTGTATGGACCTCGCTTTGTGCACGGGGGCATTGTCATGCTAGAACAGGAAAGGGCCTTCCCCAAACTGTTGCCACAAAGTTGGAAGCACAGAATCGTCATTGTATGCTGTAGCGTTAAGAGTTCCCTTCACTGGAACCAAAGGGCTTAGCTCGAACCATGAAAAACAGCCCCGGACCATTATTCCCCCTCCACCAAAATTTACAGTTGGCACTAATTGGGGGAGGTAGCGTTCTCCTGGCATCCGCCAAACCCAGATTCGTCTGTCCGACTGCCAGATGGTGAAGCGTGATTCATCACTCCAGAGAACGCGTTTCCACTGCTCCAGTCCAATGGCGGCGAGCTTTACACCACTCCAGCCAAAGCTTGACATTGCGAATGGTGATCAAACTGACTTGTTGGAAAGGTGGTATCCTATGACGGTGCCAAGTTGAAAGTCACTGAGCTCTTCAGTAAGGTCATTCTACTGCCAATGTTTGTCTATGGATTTTATACACCTGTCAGTAACAAGTGTGGCTGAAATAGCCGAATCCACTAATTTGAAGTGGTGCCCATATACTTTTGTGTGTACATACTTTTGTGTGTACATACTTTTGTGTGTGTGTGTATATACATATACATATATATATATATATATATATACATATATATATATATATACACACATACATACACACACACACAAAAGTATGTACACACAAAAGTATATATATACACACACACTGTATACAGTGGTGATTTTGGCATGTAAATCTTGGTGGGGAAAAAAAACAGTTCATTCAGCCTCATTTACTGCCTTTTAAAAAAACATAGCTGATATGGCTGACTTGCTTAAACAAAATGTGGTTTCAACTGACAACTGAGATGTACAAACTATGGCATAAGGGGGCGACAAGCGGATAAGAGGCAATCCGTAATTTCGATTAAGACATTAATGAGCGAGTTAGGACGAACGTTGGCAATATAACTATTTGTTAAGCACTTTTGAAATGTACAGCGACAGAATTCTCCCTGTACACCAAGTCAGAACCGTAGGATAAATAAAGGGGGCATATAAGCAGACAATGAAAGCTCTTACAATATTTGATGATTACATTTCTTTAAAACAGGTTTTCGGCACATGTGCACCACCAAGTGGTGCACATGTAGAACAAATCAAATCAAACTTTGTCACATGCGCTGAATACAAGTGTAGACCTTACCGTGAAATGCTTACTTACAAGCCCTTAACCAACAGTGCAGTTCAAGAAGAGTTAAGAAAATATGTACCAAATAAACAAAAGTAAAAAAATTATAAAAAGTAACACAATAACATAACAATAACGAGGCTATATACAGGGGCTCAGTGTGCGGGGGTACAGGTTAGAGGTAATTTGTACATGTACAGTGGGGGAAAAACTTATTTGATTCCCTGCTGATTTTGTACGTTTGCCCACTTACAAAGAAATGATCAGTCTATAATTTTAATGGTAGGTTTATTTGAACAGTGAGAGACAGAATAACAACAACAAAAAATCCAGAAAAACGCATGTCAAAAATGTTATAAAATGATTTGCATTTTAATGAGGGAAATAAGTATTTGACCCCTCTGCAAAACATGACTTAGTACTTGGTGGCAAAACCCTTGTTGGCAATCACAGATGTCAGACGTTTCTTGTAGTTGGCCACCAGGTTTGCACACATCTCAGGAGGGATTTTGTCCCACTCCTCTTCGCAGATCTTCTCCAAGTCATTAAGGTTTTGAGGCTGACGTTTGGCAACTCAAACCTTCAGCTCCCTCCACAGATTTTCTATGGGATTATGGTCTGGAGACTGGCTAGGCCACTCCAGGACCTTAATGTGCTTCTTCTTGAGCCACTCCTTTGTTGCCTTGGCCGTGTGTTTTGGGTCATTGTCATGCTGGAATACCCATCCACGACCCATTTTCAATGCCCTGGCTGAGGGAGGGAGGTTCTCACCCAAGATTTGACGGTACATGGCCCCGTCCATCATCCCTTTGATGCGGTGAAGTTGCCCTGTCCCCTTAGCAGAAAAACACCCCCAAAGCATAATGTTTCCACTTCCATGTTTGATGGTGGAGATGGTGTTCTTGGGGTCATAGGCAGCATTCCTCCTCCTCCAAACACGGCGAGTTGAGTTGATGCCAAAGAGCTCCATTTTGGTCTCATCTGACCACAACACTTTCACCAGTTGTCTTCTGAGTCATTCAGATGTTCAGTGGCAAACTTCAGACGGGCATGTATATGTGCTTTCTTGAGCAGGGGGACCTTGCGGGCGCTGCAGGATTTCAGTCCATCACGGCGTAGTGTGTTACCAATTGTTTTCTTGGTGACTATGGTCCCAGCTGCCTTAAGATCATTGTAGTTCTGGGCTGATTCCTCACCGTTCTCATGATCATTGCAACTCCAGGAGGTGAGATCTTGCATGGAGCCCAGGCCGAGGGATATTGACAGTTCTTTTGGTGTTTCTTCCATTTGCGAATAATCGCACCAAATGTTGTCACCTTCTCACCAAGCTGCTTGGTGATGATCTTGTAGCCCATTCCAGCCTTGTGTAGGTCTACAATCTTGTCCCTGACATCCTTGGAGAGCTCTTTGGTCTTGGCCATGGTGGAGAGCTTGGAATCTGATTGATTGATTGCTTCTGTGGACAGGTGTCTTTTTTACAGGTAACAAGCTGCGGTTAGGAGAACTCCCTTTAAGAGTGTGCTCCTAATCTCAGCTCGTTACCTGTATAAAAGACACCTGGGAGCCAAAAATCTTTCTGATTGAGAAGGGGTCAAATACTTATTTCCCTCATTAAAATGCAAATCAATTTATAACATTTCTGACATGTGTTTTTCTGGATATTTTTGTTGTTATTCTGTCTCTCACTGTTCAAATAAACCTACCATTAAAATTAGACTGATCCTTTCTTTGTCAGTGGGCAAACGTACAAAATCAGCAGGGGATCAAATACCTTTCCCCCCCACTGTAGGTAGGGGTGAAGTGACTATGCATAGATAATAAACAGCGAGTAGCAGCAGTGTACAAAACAAATTGGGGGGGAGGGGGGGCCTTTTGGTCCTAGACATGGCACTCTGGTACCGCTTGCCGTGCAGTAGCAGAGAAAACTGTCTATGACTTTGGTGACTGGAGTCTCTGACAATTTGATGGGCTTTCCTCTGACACCACCTATTATATAGGTCCTGGATTGCAGGAAGCTTGGCCACAGTGATGTACTGGGCCGTACGCACTACCCTCTGTAGCGCCTTACGGTCAGATGCCGAGCAGTTGCCATACCAGGTGGTGATGCAACCGGTCAGGACTCTCTTGATGGTGCAGCTGTAGAACTTTTTGAGGATCTGGGGACCCATGCTAAATCTTTTCAGTCTCCTGAGGGCAAAAAGGTTTTGTCGTGCCCTTTTCATGACTGTCTTGGTGTGTTTGGACCATGACAGATCGTTGGTGATGTGGACACCAACAGTAGACTAAATGATCTCCGCATGTGTGGAGCATGGAGGAGGTGGTGTGATGGTGCTTTGCTGGTGACACTGTTGGTGATTTATTTAGGATTCAAGGCACACTTAACCAGCATGTCTACCACATCATTCTGCAGGGATACACCATCCCAACTGGTTTGCGCTTAGTGGGACTATCATTTGTTTTTCAACAGGACAATGACCCACCTCCAGACTGTGTAAGGGCTATTTGACCAAGGAGAGTTATGGAGTGCTGCATCAGATGACCTGGCCTCCACAATCACCCGACCTCAACCCAATTGAGATGGTTTGGGATGAGTTGGACCGCAGAGTGAAGGAAATGCAGCCAACAAGTGCTCAGCATTTGTGGGAACTCCTTCAGACGGTTGGAAAAGCTTGCCAACCCAAACAGATTAGTTTTCAATCTATGGTGTTTTACATCTCCCCTAATATATATACTGGCCTTGTGGTTAGTGTGCCTGCCCTGAAGTTGGAAGGTTTGGAATTCAATCGCTGGCTGAGATTTACTAAAAACTGGACCCAATGCATCTCTGCTTGGCATTCAGCATTAAGGAGATAGATTAGGGGTTAGGCCTTGCAATAAACTAGCATCTTTTCCAAGCTGCTTCACACTGCAGAAACAGGAGATAGGCTCCTGTTCCTATGAGGCGTTCCGGCTCGTAGAAGCCAAGGCTACTTACGACACAGGCAGCTGGTGGCACCTTAAATGGGGAGGACGGGCTCATAGTAATGGCTGGAAACACATGGTTTCCATGGGTTTAATACCCTTCCAATCACCACATATTGATGATACATTTAAGTTAGTCTGAAACAGAATATTTTTTCATGTCCGACCCACTCGTTGGATGACATCAAGTCAGTTAAGGAAGCAGTTTATGGTCAGCAAAGAATTAAAGGTGATCTCCAGGGCACCGTTCCAGACATGATCACAATAAGGACATTGTTATTATTTTACCACCACTTACTGGAACACAGTAAGTGACATTGATAAAGGCTGTATTTTAATTCCTAATCTGGCAACCTGGTCTCAAAGACTAGACGTAACATAGTAAACCCAAATTAGTATGATATGTTACATTTGGTATGGTTACATAAGACAGGTTACTTCAGGCAAAAACGAAAGAAGGGTGGTTGGTCAAAAATAAAAGTAGGGTGGTTGGTCGGGGTGGATGAGTGGGGTTATAACATGAATGTTTAGCAACCCAAAGGATGTGTGTTCGAATCTTATCATGGACAACTTTACCAATTGAGCTAATTAGCAAATATTTACTACTTTTTAGCTACGTAGCAACTACTTAGCATGTTAGCTAACCCTTCCACTAAACTTAAGCTTTTAACCTAACTCCTAACATGACTAACGTTAGCAGCCTAGCTAATAGCAACCTAGCTAAACTGAGCCACTTAACTAACATTAGCCATAACAAATTGGAATTCGTAACATATGTTTTGCAAATTCATAACATTCTACGAATTGCAATTCGTAACATATCATACACATTTTATTCATACCATATAATATGAAACGGATTATGGACATCCACAAATTAAAATGAAATGTAACATATCATACTAATGGGAGTGTTCTGGATTTACTTTTACTATGTTATGTCTACCCCCGAGTCCAGGTTGAATCTTGAATTTATCATGTGAAGTATAAACACAAAGCCATAAAGTGTCAAAGTCCAATGCTGTTTCGTCATTCACTGCACGTGCATAAGTGAAAGTCTGCGGGACACAACAGTATATAAAGAGAGTACGAATCTCCACTCATCACTCCATCACTGGCCAACCTGAGGAAGAGTACCTGAAGAAAACAGTGATTTATCTACTACAAAAGGTAGCAACTGTTGCCTAGTGTCGACTCATTCAACTTGGCTTATTTTCTCTCCCTTTCTCCGTTTAGATGTATGTATTTACTGTGGTGCTGATGAACTTTTAGCTAGATTTTTAAGGTTGTTTTGTGTGGTGAGTGATAGTCTGAAATGATTGTGTATCATTCTCTCTAGTTGATTCTCCAACACCTTCTCTCCCTTTTCATCCAGACAACCAGCACCACCATCATCACCACCATGAAGGTTCTGATCATCTTTGCACTACTTTGTGTCACCCTCTCTGCTAGGGCAGCAGCAGGTAAGACAGCCAAATACTCAACAATGTCACTAATACAGCACAGGGTAATTCATTGTTACTGAAAAATGACAATAGTCGTGTTTTTCCCTTTAAGTTCCTGTGGAGAGCGATGCTGTGGCGGTAGAAGAGCCAAAAAGTGCCCCAGGTTTGTAGCTCTAATTATGTTTGTATTGAGAGCAGTAATACAGCACTGAATCAACACTTCTCCCAATTCCCAGTTGAATGAAAGTCAAATTGATTTCCTTGTTCCGTGTTTCTACAGAGGAGGCTGTTGAGGTTGAGGCTCCTGCAGCAGAGGAGAAGCTGAGTGACGCCCCAGGTCAGTTCTTCTCTGTGGGCTTTAATCAAGCAGGAGCATCACTGTCTATTGTGGAGCATCACCTCATTTCCTGATCAATAACAATTTATTCACATTGGTACAAAACAAATGAATTAAACTACAGGTCACGTATAAAATATTAGCTAGGAAAAGAAATATATTGAATCTACATCTCATTGTCGGTGATTTGCTGGTGGCTTTCAAAGTGATATTCTTGTCTGATTATGTGTTTAGGTGTCTTTTCAGAAGCTGAGAATGAGGAGGTTGAGGTGGCTGCAGCAGCACCTGAAGATAAAGGTAGGGACTCTCCATGATGAATGATGTTAAGTTAACCATCACTGGTTCTACTATTGATGCCTGTGTACACCGTGCAATGCATGGTCACAATGAAATAACGTTTTGGTTTCCCATCAGCAGGGAGGGAAAAAACACCAGCGTGACTAAAAAAACATTCATGTTTTACATTATGAGATCAAGCGTTTTACTTTGGAAAGTTCATACTCCTGTCAATATCAACTCCTTGGTATTACGATGTCAAATAATTGTTGTATTTTATCTTCGTCTTCACAGCGGCACGCAGGTTCTGCCCTGACGGATGGTTCAGCTACCAGTCCAAGTGTTACATGTTTGTGAACACTCCTCGGTCCTGGTTTGGAGCCGAGGTAATTCATGCACTTCTCAATGTAATATATTTAGTGTCTAAAATCTTGACGTGAATTAGTTACTATGACTACAAATTGTGCACTTTCAAAAAAAATTCTGTGCGTTTGTATACTGTAATGTCACTATGAGGGAGCTCAACCCTTTTGTTCATGTGCAGGCCTACTGTGTGAGTGTGTACAAGTGTCTCACCCCTCGCCTCCCCGCTCTTCTTTCAGGAACACTGCAATGAACTGGGCGCCAGCCTGGCCTCCGCCAGCTCCTCCCCCGAGTATCGTTACCTGCAACAGATAACCAGAACAGCCAACAGAGCCACCGCCTGGATCGGTGGATTCTACCTCCAGGTGAGAGAAAGGGTCGCCTTGAAAACCTCTGCCATCTAAGCATACGTAGCGCCCCAAGTGTTTCTGACAGTGACCGGTCAAGAAACAGTTCCGGGTCCTAGAGTTTTTCCCTCAGAGCACATGGCCGGGAAACACTCTGGGCCTCGTGTTTAAATAGCTTCTGATATTTTAATCATGCAGCTAGGTATGATATCAGATCTGTTAGTGGTAAGGGACAGTAGTGCAGCTAAGTCTTATGACTCTGTTTACTCAGGGAACTTGGATGTGGATCGACCGCTCAGGAATGTATTACACCAACTGGTACAGCCAGAGCACCGCAACCAGCAACTCCTGCATGTACCTGCAATCTGCTGGTAAGACATGAACCTAAAGATGTTACCTGAAAAGCAATGACATCTGGGCATAGGCCGATAACTGTAAGCCGATGAAATGACTGACATTACTTTTTTTTGTCGTTTTTCCTTTGGTAGTGGGCCAGGGGTGGAGGAACTGCGGATGTGGCGGACAATTACCATTCATCTGCGTGCACAACTATCGCTGTTAGTCAACATTGTGAAGATACTGTTAATTGCTTGACACATTTTCTGACTGCTTTCAACATGTGCTTTGTTTACTGACTGTAAGTGACTTTAAGTGTTCGCCAATTTCAAATGTAATTGCCCATTTATGTACCTCAACCTTTTATTGTTTTCCAGTAATAAACATTTTTTTTAAGTACTATGACATTGTAAAGGCTGGTACTTTCTGGAAGATGGCAGTATTGTCTAAGACGGCTCTGGCCTTTAAAAAGGTACATTTGCTTTTTAATTCTACGCATGAATGAATTTGACTTGACCATATAAAAGAGCTGATTAGAAAGGATTTGAGACGAGGACAAAAAGACTGGAAGATACTCAATTTATGGAGCCTCAATTGACCCATTTATCGAGATCTGTCTTGGGCTTGACATCTTCAACTGTACATGGCAGAAAAGTGAGCGGTAAAATAAAAATATGGTGGGGAAACTAACTTTAGAATTCATAGAAGATAAAATGGCAACTTTTTATAAGTTGTTCAATTCAAACAAAACTTTTAACAATGACCGTAGGTCATACACAACCTGGAGAAAGTGCAACTAGTTCTTGTCATTAAAACAATATCTATTTTCACGAAAACAAAGTGACAGTTGGCAACTTGTTAAACTCAAATTCTGATGTGCATTCCTGGTTGTCATTGACATGACTATTATCATGGATAAATGTCATAGAAAAACCACAAATCTCAAGGCTCAATTTATCTACGTCTTGTAATAACTTACCTCATGTGAAATGTCCACCCGTTCGTTTTCTGCTGGCTTCTTGTGACGGTGATAGCGCACCTGCCACTAATGAAAATGAGGAATCTTACACAAATAATAATATAATAATTATCAATAATTTTGCTCTTTCTTTAGCCATCTTACATATAAAACCTTATTTGTTCATCAAAAATTGTGAATAACTCACCACCTTGACATTGTTTGTAAGCTTGAGTTCATTTATACACAAAAAAGTCATACAATGATGGAAAGACCTGTATGTTGTCCTTAATGCAGACAGAAAAGTGCTCCAACTTCTTAATCATAGCCTCAATTTTGTCCCGCACATTGAATATAGTTGTGGAGTCCCTGTAATCTAGATTCAGATCATTCAGGCGAGAAAAAACATCACCAAGATAGGCCAGTCGTGTGAGAAACTCGTCATCGTGCTTCCCTGAATCTCAGGTGGCTCCTGAGATTCCTCTGTTGCTGTGGAGGTCCTCTTTGCTGCCTGTCCTTTCAACCATTCTGCAGCCATCTGTAACAACACATTCATACTGCTCTAAATAACAATAACCAGGCCATTTCATCAAAACAATAGAGTGGTATAGTTTGGCACACACTCAGTCACCCACACACACATTCTAAAGGTGACATACCTTGGTGATGAACTCATCTTCTCTCTTGGTCTTTCTGGCCCAGAGGTTCGTGACTTTGTCATACCAGCGCTGCTCCCGAGCTCCTGACAAACCCTCAACTGTTCATTCTCTATGCACATTATGGCCATGTTCTGGTGGAGCTGATCGTCCAGCTTTTCCCCTTTCACAAAGTCCTGAATGCGCTTCAGGCAGGGGAAGCTTTCCTCCACGTCGGCTGAGGTCACTCCAATGGTCGCCACAAGGCACATCAGCTTGTAGAGCTCTGGTAGTGGGTTCTTCTGGGACCGGATGAAACAGAGCTTGTGGCTGTCCTGCTGCTGTCCTTGGCCTGTGTAGAACGCCTTCAGGTCCACTCTGAGCCTGTCCATGTTGAAGAAGCCCCCGTAGAGCTTCGCCAGGCTATCCAACACGTCTGTTGCAAAATGGATGTTTGTTAATGTCAGTGAACTTCGCTGGATCCAGCAGCTCGAGGAAGCGTATGTCATCCAGATGTGTGTAACAAACCTGGATCTGAGAGATGAGGGTTTCCAGAGCTACGTAGTACACAGCCTTGAAGTGTGTCAGAGGGTCTAAGTCATCCGTCCACTTGAGACTCTCGCATGGATGTTGAGCCAAACTCTCAGCCTTCTGGTAGACGCTGTCGAAGGCAGAGTCAGACTTCTTTCTCTGGATGTGTTGAACCAGCTCCTCAATGCTAGCTTTGCAGGCTGCCACATCCATTGCTTTGTGCTTCAGAGTGTCAAACGCAACATCAATGTTGGGGAAAACCTGCTCGTAGGTGAAGAGCTGGAACACAAACGGGAAATCCTCAAGTTTCGAAACAAGATTGTTTGCTTCATAGGATGATTCGCCATTTACCTCATCCATGTTCCCAATGTGGTTGATGGTGTTGTAAAATGCGTGGTAGGTGTTCGCCACTTCACTGAGGAGCATTGAGTTGTTGTCCTGTGGCAGTCGGTCAGCATTGACCTCGCTCCAAGTTTCATTGAAGAACCTCAGTCGGTGGGGAACAAAAATGAAGGGAACGGCCTCAGATCACAAAATATCACCTTCAGTCAACACAGTGCTGAGACAGTGTGAGTAGGAGTTGACGAAGACAGTGTTGTGGACCATGTCCCTCACTTTTGCCGTCTGCATGTTTAGCTCGTGCGCAGACACGGCCCATCCATTGTAAGACTGTACCACAAGTTTTTTTTCTCTCGCAGTCATGGTCGGCAATTTCCATACATATAAGGTCAGACCCCCCCCCCCCTCAAAACATGGTTAAAACTCTAATTTTGATATCACGGTTGGTCAGTCCTTGTATCCATAGCTCGGTCTATGAATTTGAGAGTTGGTACATTACTTCAGCCTCCTCCTTATGCTTTTTACCGAAAACAGGGGTGGCTAGGACGCTTTGTTATTGTTTCAACTGCTGATTGCTGCTGCAAGATGAAAGTGAAATAAATACAAGTTATTCTAGCAATACTTAATACCCAGAGCAAGTGAAATACGTATTATTAAGATTTGTTTTCCCAATGAAATGCAACAGTATATGTTATGCTATATATGTGGACAGACTCAGGACAGGATACAATATTTTATCATTACAAGAAGCATGGATTGGATATAATGTACACAGTGAATACCAGCTGCTTTGTCGAAATGACATTTGTTAAAACAAACAAATAAAATATATGTAGGCTAATATTTGTAGTAGAGTAAAAAGGGTCAGTAGGGAAAACGACCTTGATCAGAATAAACTTTGTTTTCACTAGCCACAATGTCACATCTGGCTATATCGTAAAAATGTATGTATTTTCTTTTTTGCTCTTCATGTTAAGGTTAGGGTTAGGCATAAGGATAGCAGTGTGGTTAGGTTTAAAATCCAAATGTAAAAAGAGAAATTGTAGAAACTGCCGGGCTTATGACTTTGTAGCTGTGGAAGCTAGTGACGACCAATAAACTTTGAGAGAAACATAACTCAACAGGGGGAGATCTATTTCTGTCCAATCAGAACGTGAAGGGGTGATTTGGCTTTGTGTGTCAATCCCCTCATACTATTGTTACCGCCACAGTAATGATAGAAGTTGTAGTAGTCACTGTCGATGTACTTCGTAATGGTGCAAATTAAAATGTCAGCTAAAATTGAACTAAACATTGATCAAATTACCTAAAATAACAATGTGATATTATAAGAAAAAACAATAAATGTATGCACAGGTCAATCTGTCCCACACACGTAGACACTTTACTCAAGACACTTAAGTCTCCTCAACAAAGCAATAGAATACGCAGAGTTCAACAAACTTGGTTTTAGGTTTACAATTTCCCCCATGATAGCACAAGACCACTAGCATGGGCACCAGTCTGTTTAGCTAACGTTCCACTCCTTGTGCTCTGTGCCATTGCCAAACAATAACGTTATTTCCAACAACAAATCAGCAACTCCTCGCAAAATCCAGCTGCATATTAAACGCTGAGATTGAAGAAAGGCCCGTCTCTATGGCCCATAGCACAAGGAGTGGAACGTTAGCTAAACAGACTGGTACCCAGACTACAGGACCACAACATTCTAGTCAGAACGCAGATTAGAATGTTACGGCCATGGAACATTTGGTGCCAACAAGTAAACATAGACGGTAGTTTGTTGCAGTTACTCTGTATATCTACAGCTCTTTAATCTTTACACAAGTGTTTCTCCAGGCAGTGTTTCTGAGTGAAACACTTGCCACACCGCTCACAGCCAAAGGGCTTCTCCCCAGTGTGAACCCTCTTGTGAGTTTTAAGGTTACAGAGGTAGGCAAAGCTCTTGCCGCAGTAGTTGCAGATGAACGGACGCTCCCCCGTGTGAGTAAACTGGTGGGTCTTAAGAGTTTGTTTCGTACTGAAAGCCTTCCCGCATATCTCGCAGCCGAAAGCCCTGCTGTGACTGGTGGAGTGTGCGATGAGAGCTTTCTTATTGTGAAACATCTTGCCGCACGCCTCGCAGTCCAACCTTGTGCCGAAGCCGTGAGCTGCCACCATGTGATTCTTCCGGCTCTGGGCGTGACAGAACGCCTTGCCACACTCCCCGCACTCGTGATTCCCCTCCCCTCCCCTGTGACAGAGCTGGTGCTTCTTGAGGTTGTTAATCTGGGAGAAACCCTTGCCGCACTGTTTGCAGACGAACGGCCTCTCCCTCGTGTGAACCCGCTCGTGGATTATCACCTGGCTACGGTAGTTGAAGCGTTTGTTGCAGTATGAACAGGCGTGCATTTCCCTGCCCGTGAGGTGGTCGACCATCTTGTTTTCTGCGACACTGGGGGTGAAGCTGACGGTGTCGCTCTCTGACCCCGGCTCAGACTTGACCCACATCTCCAGCTCTTCGCTGAAGCCTTGGCTGGTGTCTTCTTCCTCGGGCTCTGCTGTGGAGCTGTGGTACGCCTCTGACTGGCTCTCGTCCATGGCCTGGAAATCATCTTCTAGGGACAGGCCACCTGCAGAAACAGTGAGAGTGAAGTGACGATTTTGGAGCATTTGTTGACAATGACAACGTAGTTTAGTGGGAAGTATCAGAACAACATGCGTTTTAACATTCAAGTTAGTTTTCATTTAAAGTCAGCTTTAACATAAGATAAGATAGATAAGCTAAATACTGGTTTATCCCTGTTGGGAAATGTTGGTTGCGGCTCTGTGCACACATAAAAGCACATATTCAAACAGAGAAGGGACAGTAGACGCAGGTAGAAAAAGTGCAGTTCACACAACAGAACACTGTCAACATGATCACAGTGTTAGTAGTATTGTCAGACATAACTACCATTTCCTTCTCCACTGATAATGATGTGCTCTGCTTCCTCCGGGTGACTAGCCTCCACAACCTCCTCCGGCCTGTCCTCACCTTTAGGGTCTGGTTGTAAAATGATCTGTTTCACGTCAGGACACTGCAACAAATAGGAGGTTAAACGTTTAAACTAACATTATACCACTTCTATAACATACAAGCCATTGCACTCCAAAGCTAACGTTGTATGTGGACACAAACTGAACAACATGGGTGAGTGACTGCCACTGACCGACAATACTTTTCTCTCTGACACACGGGGGTTTCTAATGTGATATGAAAACATGTAATGCTACACTCGCTATTCATTGGTTGTCAATATACCGTTATGGCTAAAAAGTGGTCAATTTGGTAAAACAAGAACATAATGAGAGGTGTTGTTCCATCCTAGTCTTATAATTAATTGATACAATACACCATCCATATAGCTAGGCCAACATTGACATGCAGCAGTTCAAGGACCAGACACCATAAATAGGAGTGTTAACCAACTTCCTCCTTCACTGTTTTGCGCTGCGGTGCACTGGTTTCTCCCACTTCGATGGCAGCACCCAATCCATAGTGCCTCTCACTCAAAACCAACTGTTTGCCCGGAAACCACTGGTCCCCCACGGCTTTATTATTCTCTGCACACAACAATAAAAGGGTGATGTAGGCTACTTATAGTGACTTTTTACATGCATGATTACACAGAGCTAGCTACAGTCAATATAAGAGAACATCGTCACACTCAACCTACGGATCTCGTCGCAAAGCTGAACTTCTAAAGATATATCAACAGAAGAGGTGACCCGCTTTGGTCTCTCGGTCCCGAGCTCGATTTGCATACAGTGCAATGCCTTCCGAAGAGCGTCATTCTCTCCCTGTTGTCGGGATATCTCCGAGAATAGAAGGGCAGAACTGTAATCGACCAGTTTTGTAATCTCTGCAACGGCAGACGTCGTCAGCGTCTCCATAATTGAAGAAAGTTGCGCCTGGAAAGACCCGTTTGTAGACATTTCGGCAGTTCTGACGAGCGGTCAATACACGGAAATCTCACGATGGCTGAATGGTCGACGTTGATCAACATCCGGTAGAAAATACTAAACTCAATGCTACGGTACAAACGTGTACCTTTTGCACCAACGATTTCTCCATGTTCCTTCGATAGCTCAGTTGGTAGAGCGGAGGACTGTAGAACGGTAAATGCTGTAATCCTTAGGTCGCTGGTTCAAATCCGGCTCGAAGGAGGACCCTTTTTCTACCTCATCAATGCGCCCCAAAAATTATTTTTACCTGTTATTCGCACATCCCCCTATAGAGAATAATATGTGCATTTCCAGTTTCCTTAAAGATAGTCCAGACGTACGAATCCAATCATACAGAAGAGTTCAAAACACTTGAAGTTTTATCCACAATTATCCACATTCGATAGCTCAGTTGGTAGAGCCGAGGACAATTAAATACTGAATGCTGTAAATCCGGCTCGAAGGAGGAACCTTTTCCTACCTCATAAAGGCCCCTAAAATATATGCTTTTGCCTGTTGTTCGCACATTCCCCTATAGAGAATAAAACGTGCATTTCTAGTTTCCTAATTAAGAAACAATCCACATTAACTCACAAAATAGTAATGACGAATTCAGAACACATAGATAATCCGCAATTATATAGCTTTTATTGTCCTTCGATAGCTCAGTTGGTAGAGCGGAGGACTGTAGAACGGTAAATGCTGAAATCCTTAGGTCGCTGGTTCAAATCCGGCTCGAAGGAGGATATTTTTGTATTCATGTCATAAATTTAGCGTTAGCCATCAAGTTATTCAAAAGTACCCAGTGACTTATAATATATTGTCATAGTTGTATGGATAGAATTGCAATGTAAAATTGTACTTGTGTGTAATATCCTACTAAATTAATTGTAACAGCTCGCAAAAGACTTGTTCCCTGACCGGGAATCGAACCCGGGCCGCGGCGGTGAGAGCGCCGAATCCTAACCACTAGACCACCAGGGAAGGATACTGAGAGGCAACTCGATTCACAATTTGAAATGGTACATAAGTGCGATAACTGACAAAATGAATTGTGACAGGTTGCACGAGTAAACAAGTCGCAAAAGACTAGTTCCCTGACCGGGAATAGAACCCCGGCTGCGAGAGCGCCGAATCCTAACCACTAGACCACCAGGAAAGGATACTGCAGGGCAAATCGTTTCACAATTTGAAATGGTACATATGTGCGATAACTGACAAAATGAATTGTGACAGGTTGCACGAGTAAACAAGTCGCAAAAGACTAGTTCCCTGACCGGGAATAGAACCCCGGCTGCGAGAGTGCCGAATCCTAACCACTAGACCACCAGGAAAGGATACTGCAGGGCAAATCGTTTCACAATTTGAAATGGTACATATGTGCGATAACTGACAAAATGAATTGTGACAGGTTGCACGAGTAAACAAGTCGCAAAACACTAGTTCCCTGACCGGGAATCGAACCCGGGCCGCGGCGGTGAGAGCGCCGAATCCTAACCACTAGACCACCAGGGAAGGATACTGCAGTGCAAATCGGTTCACAATTTGAAATGGTACAGACAGTTGAAGTCAGAAATGTACAAACACTTAGGTTGGAGTCATTAACACTCGTTTGTCAACCACTCCACACATTTCTTGTTAACCAAGTATAGTTTGGGCAAGTCGGTTAGGACTTCTACTTTGTGCATGACACAAGTCATTTTTCCAACAATTGTTTACAGACAGATTATTTCACTTATAATTCACTATATCACAAATGCAGTGGGGTCAGAAGTTTACAAACACTAAGTTGGCTGTGCCTTTAAACAGCTTGGAAAATTCCCGAAAATGATGTCATGGCTTTAGAATCTTCTGATAGGCTAATTGACATCATTTGAGTCAATTGGAGGTGTACCTGTAGATGTATTTCAAGGCCTACCTTCAAACTCAGTGCCTCTTTGCTTGACATCATGGGAAAATCAAAAGAAATCAGCCAAGTGCAAATCAATCCCAGAACAACAGCAAAGGACCTTGTGAAGATGCTGGGGAAACAGGTACAAAAGTTTCTCTATCCACAGTAAAACGAGTCCTATATCGACATAACCTGAAAGGGCGCTCAGCAAGGAAGAAGCTACTGCTCCAAAACCGCCATAAAAAAGCCAGACTACAGTTTGTGGAGAAAGATCGTAGTTTTTGGAGAAATGTCCTCTGGTCTGATGAAACAAAAATAGAACTGTTTGGCCATAATGACCATTGTTATGTTTGGAGGAAATAGGGGGAGGCTTGCAAGCCGTAGAACACCATACCAACAGTGAAGCACGGGGGTGGCAGCATGATGTTGTGGGGGTGCTTTGCTGCAGGAGGGACTGGTGCACCACTCGAACACCAGGGAAGGACACTGCAGGGCAAATCGGTTCGCAATTTGAAGTGGTACAGATGTGCGATAACCTACTAAAATCATTATGACGGGTTGCACAAGTAAACAAGGAGCAAAGACTAGTTCCCTGACCGGGAATCGAACCCGGGCCGCGGCGGTGAGAGCGCCGAATCCTTACCACTAGACCACCAGGGAAGGATACTGCAGTGCAAATCGGTTCACAATTTGAAATGGTACAGACAGTTGAAGTCAGAAATGTACAAACACTTAGGTTGGAGTCATTAACACTCGTTTGTCAACCACTCCACACATTTCTTGTTAACCAAGTATAGTTTGGGCAAGTCGGTTAGGACTTCTACTTTGTGCATGACACAAGTCATTTTTCCAACAATTGTTTACAGACAGATTATTTCACTTATAATTCACTATATCACAAATCCAGTGGGGTCAGAAGTTTACAAACACTAAGTTGGCTGTGCCTTTAAACAGCTTGGAAAATTCCCGAAAATGATGTCATGGCTTTAGAATCTTCTGATAGGCTAATTGACATCATTTGAGTCAATTGGAGGTGTACCTGTAGATGTATTTCAAGGCCTACCTTCAAACTCAGTGCCTCTTTGCTTGACATCATGGGAAAATCAAAAGAAATCAGCCAAGTGCAAATCAATCCCAGAACAACAGCAAAGGACCTTGTGAAGATGCTGGGGAAACAGGTACAAAAGTATCTCTATCCAGAGTAAATCGAGTCATATATCGACATAACCTGAAAGGGCTCTCAGCAAGGAAGAAGCTACTGCTCCAAAACCGCCATAAAAAAGCCAGACTACAGTTTGTGGAGAAAGATCGTAGTTTTTGGAGAAATGTCCTCTGGTCTGATGAAACAAAAATAGAACTGTTTGGCCATAATGACCATTGTTATGTTTGGAGGAAATAGGGGGAGGCTTGCAAGCCGAAGAACACCATACCAACCGTGAAGCACGGGGGTGGCAGCATGATGTTGTGGGGGTGCTTTGCTGCAGGAGGGACTGGTGCACCACTCGAACACCAGGGAAGGACACTGCAGGGCAAATTGGTTCGCAATTTGAAGTGGTACAGACGTGCGATAACCTACTAAAATCATTATGACGGGTTGCACAAGTAAAAAAGGAGCAAAGACTAGTTCCCTGACCGGGAATCGAACCCGGGCCGCGGCGGTGAGAGCGCCGAATCCTAACCACTAGACCACCAGGGAAGGATACTGCAGTGCAAATCGGTTCACAATTTGAAATGGTACAGACAGTTGAAGTCAGAAATGTACAAACACTTAGGTTGGAGTCATTAACACTCGTTTGTCAACCACTCCACACATTTCTTGTTAACCAAGTATAGTTTGGGCAAGTCGGTTAGGACTTCTACTTTGTGCATGACACAAGTCATTTTTCCAACAATTGTTTACAGACAGATTATTTCACTTATAATTCACTATATCACAAATCCAGTGGGGTCAGAAGTTTACAAACACTAAGTTGGCTGTGCCTTTAAACAGCTTGGAAAATTCCCGAAAATGATGTCATGGCTTTAGAATCTTCTGATAGGCTAATTGACATCATTTGAGTCAATTGGAGGTGTACCTGTAGATGTATTTCAAGGCCTACCTTCAAACTCAGTGCCTCTTTGCTTGACATCATGGGAAAATCAAAAGAAATCAGCCAAGTGCAAATCAATCCCAGAACAACAGCAAAGGACCTTGTGAAGATGCTGGGGAAACAGGTACAAAAGTATCTCTATCCAGAGTAAATCGAGTCATATATCGACATAACCTGAAAGGGCTCTCAGCAAGGAAGAAGCTACTGCTCCAAAACCGCCATAAAAAAGCCAGACTACAGTTTGTGGAGAAAGATCGTAGTTTTTGGAGAAATGTCCTCTGGTCTGATGAAACAAAAATAGAACTGTTTGGCCATAATGACCATTGTTATGTTTGGAGGAAATAGGGGGAGGCTTGCAAGCCGAAGAACACCATACCAACCGTGAAGCACGGGGGTGGCAGCATGATGTTGTGGGGGTGCTTTGCTGCAGGAGGGACTGGTGCACCACTCGAACACCAGGGAAGGACACTGCAGGGCAAATTGGTTCGCAATTTGAAGTGGTACAGACGTGCGATAACCTACTAAAATCATTATGACGGGTTGCACAAGTAAAAAAGGAGCAAAGACTAGTTCCCTGACCGGGAATCTAACCCGGGCCGCGGCGGTGAGAGCGCCGAATCCTAACCACTAGACCACCAGGGAAGGATACTGCAGTGCAAATCGGTTCACAATTTGAAATGGTACAGACAGTTGAAGTCAGAAATGTACAAACACTTAGGTTGGAGTCATTAACACTCGTTTGTCAACCACTCCACACATTTCTTGTTAACCAAGTATAGTTTGGGCAAGTCGGTTAGGACTTCTACTTTGTGCATGACACAAGTCATTTTTCCAACAATTGTTTACAGACAGATTATTTCACTTATAATTCACTATATCACAAATCCAGTGGGGTCAGAAGTTTACAAACACTAAGTTGGCTGTGCCTTTAAACAGCTTGGAAAATTCCCGAAAATGATGTCATGGCTTTAGAATCTTCTGATAGGCTAATTGACATCATTTGAGTCAATTGGAGGTGTACCTGTAGATGTATTTCAAGGCCTACCTTCAAACTCAGTGCCTCTTTGCTTGACATCATGGGAAAATCAAAAGAAATCAGCCAAGTGCAAATCAATCCCAGAACAACAGCAAAGGACCTTGTGAAGATGCTGGGGAAACAGGTACAAAAGTATCTCTATCCAGAGTAAATCGAGTCATATATCGACATAACCTGAAAGGGCTCTCAGCAAGGAAGAAGCTACTGCTCCAAAACCGCCATAAAAAAGCCAGACTACAGTTTGGGGAGAAAGATCGTAGTTTTTGGAGAAATGTCCTCTGGTCTGATGAAACAAAAATAGAACTGTTTGGCCATAATGACCATTGTTATGTTTGGAGGAAATAGGGGGAGGCTTGCAAGCTGAAGAACACCATACCAACCGTGAAGCACATGGGTGGCAGCATGATGTTGTGGGGGTGCTTTGCTGCAGGAGGGACTGGTGCACCACTCGAACACCAGGGAAGGACACTGCAGGGCAAATTGGTTCGCAATTTGAAGTGGTACAGACGTGCGATAACCTACTAAATCATTATGACGGGTTGCACAAGTAAAAAAGGAGCAAAGACTAGTTCCCTGACCGGGAATCTAACCCGGGCCGCGGCGGTGAGAGCGCCGAATCCTAACCACTAGACCACCAGGGAAGGATACTGCAGTGCAAATCGGTTCACAATTTGAAATGGTACAGACAGTTGAAGTCAGAAATTTACAAACACTTAGGTTGGAGTCATTAACACTCGTTTGTCAACAACTCCACACATTTCTTGTTAACCAAGTATAGTTTTGGCAAGTCGGTTAGGACTTCTACTTTGTGCATGATACAAGTCATTTTTCCAACAATTGTTTACAGACAGATTATTTCACTTATAATTCACTATATCACAAATGCAGTGGGGTCAGAAGTTTACAAACACTAAGTTGGCTGTGCCTTTAAACAGCTTGGAAAATTGCCGAAAATGATGTCATGGCTTTAGAATCTTCTGATAGGCTAATTGACATCATTTGAGTCAATTGGAGGTGTACCTGTAGATGTATTTCAAGGCCTACCTTCAAACTCAGTGCCTCTTTGCTTGACATCATGGGAAAATCAAAAGAAATCAGCCAAGTGCAAATCAATCCCAGAACAACAGCAAAGGACCTTGTGAAGATGCTGGGGAAACAGGTACAAAAGTTTCTCTATCCACAGTAAAATCGAGTCCTATATCGACATAACCTGAAAGGGCTCTCAGCAAGGAAGAAGCTACTGCTCCAAAACCGCCATAAAAAAGCCAGACTACAGTTTGTGGAGAAAGATCGTAGTTTTTGGAGAAATGTCCTCTGGTCTGATGAAACAAAAATAGAACTGTTTGGCCATAATGACCATTGTTATGTTTGGAGGAAATAGGGGGAGGCTTGCAAGCCGAAGAACACCATACCAACCGTGAAGCACGGGGGTGGCAGCATGATGTTGTGGGGGTGCTTTGCTGCAGGAGGGACTGGTGCACCACTCGAACACCAGGGAAGGACACTGCAGGGCAAATTGGTTCGCAATTTGAAGTGGTACAGATGTGCGATAACCTTCTAAATTCATTATGACGGGTTGCACAAGTAAACAAGGAGCAAAGACTAGTTCCCTGACCGGGAATCGAACCCGGGCCGCGGCGGTGAGAGCGCCGAATCCTAACCACTAGACCACCAGGGAAGGATACTGCAGTGCAAATCGGTTCACAATTTGAAATGGTACAGACAGTTGAAGTCAGAAATTTACAAACACTTAGGTTGGAGTCATTAACACTCGTTTGTCAACCACTCCACACATTTCTTGTTAACCAAGTATAGTTTGGGCAAGTCGGTTAGGACTTCTACTTTGTGCATGACACAAGTCATTTTTCCAACAATTGTTTACAGACAGATTATTTCACTTATAATTCACTATATCACAAATGCAGTGGGGTCAGAAGTTTACAAACACAAAGTTGGCTGTGCCTTTAAACAGCTTGGAAAATTCCCGAAAATGATGTCATGGCTTTAGAATCTTCTGATAGGCTAATTGACATCATTTGAGTCAATTGGAGGTGTACCTGTAGATGTATTTCAAGGCCTACCTTCAAACTCAGTGCCTCTTTGCTTGACATCATGGGAAAATCAAAAGAAATCAGCCAAGTGCAAATCAATCCCAGAACAACAGCAAAGGACCTTGTGAAGATGCTGGGGAAACAGGTACAAAAGTTTCTCTATCCACAGTAAAATCGAGTCCTATATCGACATAACCTGAAAGGGCGCTCAGCAAGGAAGAAGCTACTGCTCCAAAACCGCCATAAAAAAGCCAGACTACAGTTTGGGGAGAAAGATCGTAGTTTTTGGAGAAATGTCCTCTGGTCTGATGAAACAAAAATAGAACTGTTTGGCCATAATGACCATTGTTATGTTTGGAGGAAATAGGGGGAGGCTTGCAAGCCGAAGAACACCATACCAACCGTGAAGCACGGGGGTGGCAGCATGATGTTGTGGGGGTGCTTTGCTGCAGGAGGGACTGGTGCACCACTCGAACACCAGGGAAGGACACTGCAGGGCAAATCGGTTCGCAATTTGAAGTGGTACAGACGTGCGATAACCTACTAAAATCATTATGACGGGTTGCACAAGTAAACAAGGAGCAAAGACTAGTTCCCTGACCGGGAATCGAACCCGGGCCGCGGCGGTGAGAGCGCCGAATCCTAACCACTAGACCACCAGGGAAGGATACTGCAGTGCAAATCGGTTCACAATTTGAAATGGTACAGACAGTTGAAGTCAGAAATTTACAAACACTTAGGTTGGAGTCATTAACACTCGTTTGTCAACCACTCCACACATTTCTTGTTAACCAAGTATAGTTTGGGCAAGTCGGTTAGGACTTCTACTTTGTGCATGACACAAGTCATTTTTCCAACAATTGTTTACAGACAGATTATTTCACTTATAATTCACTATATCACAAATGCAGTGGGGTCAGAAGTTTACAAACACTAAGTTGGCTGTGCCTTTAAACAGCTTGGAAAATTCCCGAAAATGATGTCATGGCTTTAGAATCTTCTGATAGGCTAATTGACATCATTTGAGTCAATTGGAGGTGTACCTGTAGATGTATTTCAAGGCCTACCTTCAAACTCAGTGCCTCTTTGCTTGACATCATGGGAAAATCAAAAGAAATCAGCCAAGTGCAAATCAATCCCAGAACAACAGCAAAGGACCTTGTGAAGATGCTGGGGAAACAGGTACAAAAGTATCTCTATCCACAGTAAATCGAGTCCTATATCGACATAACCTGAAAGGGCGCTCAGCAAGGAAGAAGCTACTGCTCCAAAACCGCCATAAAAAAGCCAGACTACAGTTTGGGGAGAAAGATCGTAGTTTTTGGAGAAATGTCCTCTGGTCTGATGAAACAAAAATAGAACTGTTTGGCCATAATGACCATTGTTATGTTTGGAGGAAATAGGGGGAGGCTTGCAAGCCGAAGAACACCATACCAACCGTGAAGCACAGGGGTGGCAGCATGATGTTGTGGGGGTGCTTTGCTGCAGGAGGGACTGGTGCACCACTTGAACACCAGGGAAGGACACTGCAGGGCAAATCGGTTCTCAATTTGAAGTGGTACAGATGTGCGATAACCTTCTAAATTCATTATGACGGGTTGCACAAGTAAACAAGGAGCAAAGACTAGTTCCCTGACCGGGAATCGAACCCGGGCCGCGGCGGTGAGAGCGCCGAATCCTAACCACTAGACCACCAGGGAAGGATACTGCAGTGCAAATCGGTTCACAATTTGAAATGGTACAGACAGTTGAAGTCAGAAATTTACAAACACTTAGGTTGGAGTCATTAACACTCGTTTGTCAACCACTCCACACATTTCTTGTTAACCAAGTATAGTTTGGGCAAGTCGGTTAGGACTTCTACTTTGTGCATGACACAAGTCATTTTTCCAACAATTGTTTACAGACAGATTATTTCACTTATAATTCACTATATCACAAATCCAGTGGGGTCAGAAGTTTACAAACACTAAGTTGGCTGTGCCTTTAAACAGCTTGGAAAATTCCCGAAAATGATGTCATGGCTTTAGAATCTTCTGATAGGCTAATTGACATCATTTGAGTCAATTGGAGGTGTACCTGTAGATGTATTTCAAGGCCTACCTTCAAACTCAGTGCCTCTTTGCTTGACATCATGGGAAAATCAAAAGAAATCAGCCAAGTGCAAATCAATCCCAGAACAACAGCAAAGGACCTTGTGAAGATGCTGGGGAAACAGGTACAAAAGTATCTCTATCCACAGTAAAACGAGTCCTATATCGACATAACCTGAAAGGGCGCTCAGCAAGGAAGAAGCTACTGCTCCAAAACCGCCATAAAAAAGCCAGACTACAGTTTGGGGAGAAAGATCGTAGTTTTTGGAGAAATGTCCTCTGGTCTGATGAAACAAAAATAGAACTGTTTGGCCATAATGACCATTGTTATGTTTGGAGGAAATAGGGGGAGGCTTGCAAGCCGAAGAACACCATACCAACCGTGAAGCACGGGGGTGGCAGCATGATGTTGTGGGGGTGCTTTGCTGCAGGAGGGACTGGTGCACCACTCGAACACCAGGGAAGGACACTGCAGGGCAAATCGGTTCGCAATTTGAAGTGGTACAGATGTGCGATAACCTACTAAATTCATTATGACGGGTTGCACAAGTAAACAAGGAGCAAAGACAAGTTCCCTGACCGGGAATCGAACCCGGGCCGCGGCGGTGAGAGCGCCGAATCCTAACCACTAGACCACCAGGGAAGGATACTGCAGTGCAAATCGGTTCACAATTTGAAATGGTACAGACAGTTGAAGTCAGAAATTTACAAACACTTAGGTTGGAGTCATTAACACTCGTTTGTCAACCACTCCACACATTTCTTGTTAACCAAGTATAGTTTTGGCAAGTCGGTTAGGACTTCTACTTTGTGCATGACACAAGTCATTTTTCCAACAATTGTTTACAGACAGATTATTTCACTTATAATTCACTATATCACAAATCCAGTGGGGTCAGAAGTTTACAAACACTAAGTTGGCTGTGCCTTTAAACAGCTTGGAAAATTCCCGAAAATGATGTCATGGCTTTAGAATCTTCTGATAGGCTAATTGACATCATTTGAGTCAATTGGAGGTGTACCTGTAGATGTATTTCAAGGCCTACCTTCAAACTCAGTGCCTCTTTGCTTGACATCATGGGAAAATCAAAAGAAATCAGCCAAGTGCAAATCAATCCCAGAACAACAGCAAAGGACCTTGTGAAGATGCTGGAGGAAACAGGTACAAAAGTATCTCTATCCACAGTAAAACGAGTCCTATATCGACATAACCTGAAAGGGCGCTCAGCAAGGAAGAAGCTACTGCTCCAAAACCGCCATAAAAAAGCCAGACTACAGTTTGGGGAGAAAGATCGTAGTTTTTGGAGAAATGTCCTCTGGTCTGATGAAACAAAAATAGAACTGTTTGGCCATAATGACCATTGTTATGTTTGGAGGAAATAGGGGGAGGCTTGCAAGCCGAAGAACACCATACCAACCGTGAAGCACGGGGGTGGCAGCATGATGTTGTGGGGGTGCTTTGCTGCAGGAGGGACTGGTGCACCACTTGAACACCAGGGAAGGACACTGCAGGGCAAATCGGTTCGCAATTTGAAGTGGTACAGATGTGCGATAACCTTCTAAATTCATTATGACGGGTTGCACAAGTAAACAAGGAGCAAAGACTAGTTCCCTGACCGGGAATCGAACCCGGGCCGCGGCGGTGAGAGCGCCGAATCCTAACCACTAGACCACCAGGGAAGGATACTGCAGTGCAAATCGGTTCACAATTTGAAATGGTACAGACAGTTGAAGTCAGAAATTTACAAACACTTAGGTTGGAGTCATTAACACTCGTTTGTCAACCACTCCACACATTTCTTGTTAACCAAGTATAGTTTTGGGCAAGTCGGTTAGGACTTCTACTTTGTGCATGACACAAGTCATTTTTCCAACAATTTTTTACAGACAGATTATTTCACTTATAATTCACTATATCACAAATCCAGTGGGGTCAGAAGTTTACAAACACTAAGTTGGCTGTGCCTTTAAACAGCTTGGAAAATTCCCGAAAATGATGTCATGGCTTTAGAATCTTCTGATAGGCTAATTGACATCATTTGAGTCAATTGGAGGTGTACCTGTAGATGTATTTCAAGGCCTACCTTCAAACTCAGTGCCTCTTTGCTTGACATCATGGGAAAATCAAAAGAAATCAGCCAAGTGCAAATCAATCCCAGAACAACAGCAAAGGACCTTGTGAAGATGCTGGAGGAAACAGGTACAAAAGTATCTCTATCCACAGTAAAACGAGTCCTATATCGACATAACCTGAAAGGGCGCTCAGCAAGGAAGAAGCTACTGCTCCAAAACCGCCATAAAAAAGCCAGACTACAGTTTGGGGAGAAAGATCGTAGTTTTTGGAGAAATGTCCTCTGGTCTGATGAAACAAAAATAGAACTGTTTGGCCATAATGACCATTGTTATGTTTGGAGGAAATAGGGGGAGGCTTGCAAGCCGAAGAACACCATACCAACCGTGAAGCACGGGGGTGGCAGCATGATGTTGTGGGGGTGCTTTGCTGCAGGAGGGACTGGTGCACCACTCGAACACCAGGGAAGGACACTGCAGGGCAAATCGGTTCGCAATTTGAAGTGGTACAGATGTGCGATAACCTACTAAATTCATTATGACGGGTTGCACAAGTAAACAAGGAGCAAAGACAAGTTCCCTGACCGGGAATCGAACCCGGGCCGCGGCGGTGAGAGCGCCGAATCCTAACCACTAGACCACCAGGGAAGGATACTGCAGTGCAAATCGGTTCACAATTTGAAATGGTACAGACAGTTGAAGTCAGAAATTTACAAACACTTAGGTTGGAGTCATTAACACTCGTTTGTCAACCACTCCACACATTTCTTGTTAACCAAGTATAGTTTTGGGCAAGTCGGTTAGGACTTCTACTTTGTGCATGACACAAGTCATTTTTCCAACAATTGTTTACAGACAGATTATTTCACTTATAATTCACTATATCACAAATCCAGTGGGGTCAGAAGTTTACAAACACTAAGTTGGCTGTGCCTTTAAACAGCTTGGAAAATTCCCGAAAATGATGTCATGGCTTTAGAATCTTCTGATAGGCTAATTGACATCATTTGAGTCAATTGGAGGTGTACCTGTAGATGTATTTCAAGGCCTACCTTCAAACTCAGTGCCTCTTTGCTTGACATCATGGGAAAATCAAAAGAAATCAGCCAAGTGCAAATCAATCCCAGAACAACAGCAAAGGACCTTGTGAAGATGCTGGGGAAACAGGTACAAAAGTTTCTCTATCCACAGTAAAACGAGTCCTATATCGACATAACCTGAAAGGGCGCTCAGCAAGGAAGAAGCTACTGCTCCAAAACCGCCATAAAAAAGCCAGACTACAGTTTGGGGAGAAAGATCGTAGTTTTTGGAGAAATGTCCTCTGGTCTGATGAAACAAAAATAGAACTGTTTGGCCATAATGACCATTGTTATGTTTGGAGGAAATAGGGGGACGCTTGCAAGCTGAAAAC
>NC_042967.1:18415424-18462924 GCF_901001165.1 Salmo trutta
CAGGGCTTCTCTCTCTCAGGCTCTCTCTCTCTCTATATCAGGCTCTCTCTCTCTCTCTCAGGCTCTCTCTCTCTCTCTCTCTCTCTCTCTCTCTCTCTCAGGCTCTCTCTCTCTCGCTCTCTCTCTCTCAGGCTCTCTCTCTCAGGCTCTCTCTCTCTCTCTCAGGCTCTCTCTCTCAGGCTCTCTCTCTCTCAGGCTCTCTCTCTCTCTCTCAGGCTCTCTCTCTCTCTCTTCTCTCCAGGCTCTCTCTCAGGCTCTCTCTCTCTCAGGCTCTCTCTCAGGCTCTCTCTCTCTCAGGCTCTCTCTCTCAGGGCTCTCTCTCTCGCTCTCTCTCTCAGGCTCTCTCTCTCAGGCTCTCTCTCTCTCAGGCTCTCTCTCTCAGGCTCTCTCTCTCTCAGGCTCTCTCTCTCTCAGGCTCTCTCTCTCTCAGGCTCTCTCTAATTAAAATGCAAGTGAAATAGATATGAACAGTAAACATTACACTCAGAAACATTTAAAATGTCATATTATGTCCCGTGTAGCTCAGTTGGTAGAGCATGGTGTTTGCAACACCAGAGTTGTGGGTTCGATTCCCACGGGGGACCAGTATGGGGAAGAAAAAAATAATTATGAAATGTATGCATTCACCACTGTAAGTTACTCTGGATAAGAGTGTCTGCATAAATACTAAATTGTAAATGTCTACATACAGTGTTGTAACAATATGCGAATAGTTAAAGTGCAAAGGGGAAGATAAATAAACAAATATGGGTTGTATTTACAATGGTGTTTGTTCTTCACTGGTTGCCCTTCTCTTGTGGCAATAGGTCATACATCTTTCTGGTATTTCACCCAATAGATATGGGAGTTTGTGTAATCTGAGGGAAATATGTGTCTCTAATATGGTCATACATTTGACAGGAGGTTAAGAAGTGCAGCTCAGTTTCGCCCTCATTTTTTGGGCAGTGTGCACATAGTCTGTCTTCTCTTGAGAGCCAGGTCTGCCTATGGCAACCTTTCTCAATAGCAAGGCTATGCTCACTGAGTCTGTAAATAGTCAAAGCTTTCCTTAAGTCTGGGTCAGTCACAGTGGTCAGGTATTCTGCCACTGTGTACTTTCTGTTTAGGGCCAAATATCATTCTAGTTTGCTCTGTTTTTTTGTTGATTCTTTCCAATGTGTCAAGTAATTAACTTTTTGTTTTCTCATGATTTGGTTGGGTCTAAGTGTGTTGCTGTCCTGTGGCTCTGTGGGGTGTTTGTGAACAGAGCCCCAGGACCAGCCTGCATAGGGCAGGTATTCCTAAACTGGGGGTACGCCAAATAAAAATGTGATTCACATTAAAAAAACAACAACAAAAAAACAATTCAAACAGTACATTTATATTTTCTATACATTTGGGTTCAGCGAAATAACGACACAATGTCAAATACAGGGAGCCTAGTCAAATAATGAACATCCAATCACATTAACCGTTACTGTCTCGCGGTAAAAACCTTCACTCTTGCGCAGACATTTAGAAACGAAACATGACAATTTGAAAAATAAGCCACGGGAGTTTTTGGAGCGAGAATAAAGACGACTTTCGAGTAGCAAGACGCGTATAAAAGCAACAGATACTGAGACTCTCTCCAACACAACCCAACATTGCAGAGTTATGTGCATCCTTTCAAGCACACCCTTCATTAACCTGTGGTGAGTTATTCGATTTTCGATGAACAAATACAGTGTTATATGTCAGATGGCTAAATAAGGAGCAGAATTGGATTATTATTATTATTATATTATTATTTGTGTCCTGGTTCTATAAGAGCTCTTTGTCACTTCCCACGAGCCGGGTTGTGACAACTCACACTCATTCTTATGTTTAATAAATGTATCGTACAGTGTGTGTGTGGCAGGCTTACAATGATGGCAAAAAACAACATTTGAGAGTGCTTTGACCCTGGTGCTAGAGGGGGTACTCAGCTGGAGGTTGAATGTTTGAAGGGGTACGGGACTATAAAATGTTTGGGAACAACTGGCTTTGGGGACTCTTCTCCAGGTTAATCTCTCTTTAGGTGATGGCTTTGTTATGGAAGGTTTGGGAATCGCTTCCTTTTAGGTGGTTGTAGAATTTAACCGCTCTTTTCTGGATTTTGATCAGTATCAACCTAATTCTGCTCTTCATGCATTATTTGGTGTTTTACGTTGTACACAGGGGATATTTTTGCAGAATTCTACATGCAGAGTCTCAATTTGGTGTTTGTCCCATTTTGTGAATTCTTGGTTGGTGAGCGGAACCCAGACCTCTCAACCATAAAGGGCAATGTGTTCTATAACTGATTCAAGTATTTTTAGCCAGACCCTAATTAGTATGTAGAATTTTATGTTCGTTTTGATGGCATAGAAGGCCCTTCTTTCCTTGTCTCTCAGCTCGTTCACAGCTTTGTGGAAGTTACCTGTGGTGCTGATGTTTAGGCCGAGGTATGTATAGTTTTTCTATGTGCTCTAGGGCAACGGTGTCTAGATGGAATTTGTATTCGTGGTCCTGACGACTGGACATTTTTTGGAACACCATTATTTTTGTCTTACTGAGATTTACTGTCAGGGTCCAGGTCAACCAGACAGAATCTGAATCTGTGCAGATGATCTCAGTGCAGCTGTAGACCCTCCTTGGTTAGGGACAGAAGCACTAGATCATCAGCAAACAGTAGACACATGACTTCAGATTAGGGCTGGGTGATATATCAAATTAATTTAATTAATTTGAATGTATGTTTTTGCTCAATATTCCAAATGCCTGTATCGCAGAATTTAGTTTTTAGTATTTTTTTTATGAGCGAGATTAATTTGATTATTGCATTGTTTTAAATGCAGTGTATTTGACCTTTAATTGTACAACACAGCTTATTTCGAGATTTAATTATATTTTTTTTAATCGAGATATGTATCATGAATAGCCCATAAGTTTGAGAGATATGAGTTTCAGGCCATATCACCTAGTCCTACTTCAGATTCCAGTAGGGTGAGGCCGGGTGCTGCAGACTGTTCTAGTGCCCTTGTCAATTCGTTGCTATATATGTTGAAGAGGGTGGGGCTTAATAAGCTGCATCCCGGTCTCACCCCACGGCCCTGTGGGAAGAAATGTGTGTGTTTTTCAACCAATTATAACAGCACACTTGTTGTTTGTGTACATGGATTTTATAATGTTGCATGTTTCTCCCACAACACTGCTTTCCATCTATTTGTATAGCAGACCCTCATGCCATATTGAGTTGAATTTCTCTCACGGATCTGGGAGACAGTCTCCATGCCACTACATGATCTACACACACACACCATGCTGGTCAGTGTGTGTGTGACTGTGAGAAACATGCCTTCCAGCCATTCTCAAACCTGGCCAGTCAAGCGGTCCACTACCTGTTGCCCTAGGTTCACCCCTCACTCTTAGAGGTGAATTCCTGCTCTGCTCACTGAAACACACACACATGCGCACGCGCGCGCACACACAGAGAGAGAGAAACAACACACACACACACACACACACATTTGCGAAAGGAAAGAGAGTGCAAAAGAGAGCAGGAAAATGTTGACTAACTCAGACAGAATCTTTTCGGATGACAGACCAGACCCAAGGCCCAGTCTCTCCTTCCTTTGTCCTTCAGCTTCAATGGGAAAGCCAGCCTTGTGCCAGAATGTCACTTTCTCAAAACACAGAGAAAACGTTGCTAATGGAATAGAATCTATGTAGCACTGTAGCAGCGCTCTGATGTCACAAGTAGAGATAAAGCAAGAGCTCTGATGTCACAAGTAGAGATAAAGCATGGGAAGGGGAACAATAAAAGGTGTCTGCTAGAGCACTTCTAAAAGAAGAACTATGGTTTCTAACAACACAATGACGTGGATAGGACACCCTCCCCCTCTCTTCATCTCTCTTTTCCCTCGTTCCTCATTTCTCTGTGTTCTAGTCTGACTGACCTCAGATGATCTTCTACACAGAAGCCCTCTCCTCTCCCTCTCCTCTCCCTCTCCTCTCCCTCTCCTCTCCCTCTCCCTCTCCCTCTCCCTCTCCATTTAACTCTTAACTCCTGTACTGGCTCTTTTCTCCCTCTCTCCGTCCTGCTGCTATATTTATGTTGATTTATTTTGGACTTAAACTATTTTCACATCATTACAACACTGTATGCAGACACAATATGACATTTGAAATGTCTTTATTCTTTTGGAACCTCTGTGAGTGTAATGCTTACTGTTATTTTTTGATTGTTTATGTCACTTTTGTTTATGATCTATTTCACTTGCTTTGGCAATGTAAACATATGTTTCCCATGCTAATAAAGCCCCTTAAATTGAGATTGAGATCTCCACAAAATGTAAACACCATCTATAAAGGCGTTCTTCACCAGAGAGATAAGAGAGAGAGTATAAACTACCAAAACAGCAGAAAAGGACTTCACAATATGGTCGGCTCAACCTAGAAGCACAAAATCAACACTCACATCCATTTATTCTATCTAATTTAACCTTCGTTTAACTAGGCAAGTTAGTTAAGAACAAATTCTTATTTACAATGACGGCCTACCCCGGCCAAACCCAGACAACGCCGGGCCAATTGTGCGCCGCCCTATGGGACTCCCAATCACAGCCAGATGTGTGGCAGCCTGGACGTCTCTAGCACTGAGATGCCGTGTCTTAGAGCACTGCGCCCCTCGGGAGTCCCTTCTCTCCCTCCCTTCTCTTTGTAGCCCTCCGAACCTAACCCTCTTAGCCCAAACACGAGAGCCATCGGATAGAATGAAACACAATCCAGTGTGTGTGCGTCATAACATATGGGTGCTTGTGTGTGTGTACAGAGCGTTTGAGCATATGTGTGTGTGTGTGTGTGTGTCTGTGCACTCATTCATGCATGACCCTGTGTGTGTGTGTGTGTGTGTGTGTGTGTGTGTGTGTGTGTGAGGCCTCTCTGCTCCTAATCCAAGGCCTACGTTGTGAAACACACGGTGACTGACGGCACTCGGGAGGCCCTGGGGCCCTGAAGTAACCTGACACGGACTGTTGCACAACAACCCACTGAGTTGTACTGGGGGGAACGTTCTGTTCTACTCCCCCCTCCGTCTCTCTCTCTCCTCAAACAACCTATTGGGCTGGGGGAAACCTTTCTGTTCTCTCCCCTCCTCCCTCTTCTTCCCTCCCTCTCGTCTCTCCTCTCCACCATTCCCCCTCTATCTGTACTTCACCTCCACTCTCTCTCTCTCTTCCCCTCGCTATTCGTCTCTTTCTCGCTGCCTCTTTGTCCAGCCTGGTTCTACTTAGAAGTGGCCTGTCCCTTGGGTCCTAGCTTAGAGGCTTTCACTTCTTTCCCTTCCTGAAAGAGAGAGACGTTTCAGGTTTGGCTTGTGTTTAGTTTACCTCCACCCTCTCTCCCCCAGGGTGACCCCGTGACCCCTGCACCCGACCCCAGGCTTTGTGGGTGTCTGGGAAACATGTCCCCTTCGGCTGGACCAGCTGGAGCAGCAACAGGGCCTCCGAACCTCAGACGGCAGCTGGCTGCTTCTTCTAAGACCAGACCCCCCCCCTCCCTCTCCCCTCGCTCGCTGTGTTTTCCTATCCGTCTATGCCTCCCTGTCAGTCTCATCTGCCCGTTGTCAGCCTCTCTGTGTCTATCTGCCCGTTGTCAGCCTCTCTGTGTCTATCTGCCCGTTGTCAGCCTCTCTGTGTCTATCTGCCCGTTGTCAGCCTCTCTGTCTGTCTGCCAGTTGTCAGCCTCTCTGTCTGTCTGCCAGTTGTCAGCCTCTCTGTCTGTCTGCCAGTTGTCAGCCTCTCTGTCTATCTGCCTGTTGTCAGTCTCTGACTCTATGTCAACCATCATGTCATTTCAACCATTATTGTCTAACTCTCCCACCACAACACTCTCTGCCACAGGGTTGTGTTACGTGTGTTACTAATGTGTCAACTTGTTTGAGTTTGGGGTTTTATGTGTATGAGGGAGAGAGACAGGAGAGACAGAGGGAGACAGAGGAGGGAGAGAGACAGGAGTCAGAGAGAAAAGAGAGAGGGAGAGAGAGAGGGAGAGAGAGACAGAGGGGGAGAGACAGAGGGGCGAGAGACAGAGACAATGTGTTAGAGAGGGAGTCAGTGACTCAATCGGTGGTCAGAAGGGTGTGCCCTTTCACAACAGTCTGCCCATTGTCTGACAGACGGTAACAGCAACGGCTCAGTCGGCAAGTGCATCTCAGAATTACAAAAGGGAATCTAAATTGTCCCCCACTTCAGGCAGAAAAACATTTGCCGGTGTTTGAGAAAAGACTCCCCAAACGTCGGCTGACGGCAGCTAGCCTAAAGGCTAACGACTTCCTGAAATGACAGACGCTAATGCTAGGCGGGTTTAATCTTCCACAGGGCTCCTCCAGAAAAAGGGAAACCTAAGCTGTCAGAAACAGCTGGAAACCCTTCAGTCTGGCTTCTCTGGTTGACTATTAGCCCTGTGAATAGTTGGCAAGCTGCGTTTCCAAACCCAGTAGCGATGGGGAATTACAGGAAGGGGATTTAAAGTCAAATAATAGTTCAAAAAAAAGTTGTTGAAGCAACAAAGTAATGGGAGTCTTTGACAGCATCATAGAAGCACTGCATCACACGGTGGTGGGAAAAGCCAGGACACGTGAGGCTTAAAAGCATCCCCACAGGGCGTAAAGTTCCTTTAGAGGCTGCTTGGCTAGCTGTGAGCTGGCTAGCTGTGAGCTGGCTAGCTGTGATGTGAGCTGGCTAGCTGTGATGTGAGCTGGCTAGCTGTGATGTGAGCTGGCTAGCTGTGAGCTGGCTAGCTGTGAGCTGGCTAGCTGTGATGTGAGCTGGCTAGCTGTGAGCTGGCTAGCTGTGAGCTGGCTAGCTGTGAGCTGGCTAGCTGTGAGCTGGCTAGCTGTGATGTGAGCTGGCTAGCTGTGATGTGAGCTGGCTAGCTGTGATGTGAGCTGGCTAGCTGTGATGTGAGCTGGCTAGCTGTGATGTGAGCTGGCTAGCTGTGAGCTGTGAGCTGCGAGCTTCAGTATTCTCATGCGGTCTGTCTCTAGCACCAACGTTGTGAGATTACGTGGGAGGGAGAGGTGTCACCGTATCGTACAATCATCAGCTGTGGTGAAATAGCAGAGTGGAACTACATGGTAAAGGGAGATATTTCTGTCGTTACTGCTCTCTCTCCCCCTTCCTTCCTCGTCCTCCCTTTTGTTTTCGTCTTCCACGTCGGTGAACTTATAATTGCCGGTACGCCCTCTACCCCGTCTCCCGACTCGGTGCGCCCGAGTTCTGCGCCTACAACTCTCTCCCACACTCTTCCCTGTGTGTGTGTGTGTGTGTGTGAATCTGTGAGTGTGTGTGTATGGGTGTGTGTGTGTGTGTATGGGTGTGTGTGTGTGTGTGTGTGTGAATCTGTGTGTGTGTGTGTGTATGGGTGCCTGCGTGAACGTCTAGGCCACAATAGAGGAACAAACATCTGTTCCCTCAACTTCAACAAAGAGAGAGAGAGATGGGCTTCCCTATTACCTCCCTCCTTCCATCTCTCTCTCCCACGTCCCGAGCCTCTGACGCCGCTATCCCCCACAGATCTGGCCTATCGACAAAACTAAAGACAAGACTGAGGAAATCAACAGGAGACAGTGTGGCTGAGACTAATGGGGGGGAGGATTCTCAGATTCTCTGCTGTTTAAGCCTTGAAACATCCCATTCTCTCTGCTTTCCCCTTACACTGGAGCTGTCAGAAAGAGCACCCTATTCACTATGTGGTGCACTACTTTTGACTAAAACTAGCGCACTATGTAGGGAATAGGGTGCCCTTTCTCTCTCGCTCCCTCTGCTTATCCCACCCAATGTCCGTCCCCACACGGCAGCTGCGTGCGTTAGATTCGGGGAGTACGGGGGGGGAAGAATGTGTGTGAGGTACAAGGCTGTGTGAGGTACAGCTGTCATAGGTCATCACACTTTCACCCCATTCTGTCTGACAGGCAAGCGGAGGGTTAAAGTCAGGGACCCAGCCAGGCCCTAGGAATATGGAAGTGATTGTAATTCATTGTTAATTCTAATTCTATGACGGGATGGAACCGAGCTGCGAGCTCTAAGCTCCACCCCAGCGGCGAAGCAGTCTATTAGTTGAACCACATGCAAAACAAACTGAACTTAATACAGCCGTGCTGTAACATGAAGTAAAAACCAGAACAGACAGACAACTGAGCCTAAGATGTTAAAATGGCCTATGTAGAAGTAAGAATTCTGATAGGACTTTTGTCTGTCACAATATATCCATTCTGGACAGAGAAAGAAACAGAGACACTCACTGGACATCACAGGGGGTTGGTGGCACCTTAATTGGGGAGGACGGGCTCATGGTAACGGCTGGAGCAGAATATGTGGAATGGTATCAAATACATCAAACACATGGTTTCCCGTCTATCTCTTAAGACCATCCAGTTTTGATTTATATTCTAAACTGTGCTGTTTCACAAAAGTTCTGCACCTATATACATCCACGTGGCTTCTTACACCAACACCTGTCGCGTAACATGACATCAGCATCCCCACAACAACAACAGCCATTCCCACCTCTCAGCTCTCGTCTTCTTACCTGTGTCCTGCCTGAACTGATGCATCGACTGCAGGTCTAGGATGTAGGGCGAGAGGCGGTTGTCGACTTGGCCTAGCACGACGCTCCCACCACGGGGATCGCTTCGTATCACCGCCTCGATGTGGTGGGAGACGGCCGGGCTGTAGGGCCGCCACCGCCCGTGTTCGTTGAGCCATTCCCACACGACCACAGCGGACGCATGGAGCACGGTGGCCCTTAGAAAGAGAAGTGAGAAAATACTCCTCTGTTAGCAACCATGGTTTAAAAACGAAGGCGCGACGTTGTGTTTACATCCGGAACCAGGCTAGACTTTGTTCATTTGGATTTGGCTACAAAGTCGCCTATCGCTGTTTATTGAAACGAGGATCGATGTCTCATCACTGATTACAACATCACTTGGTTCAATCTAGCCTACATGAAGTCCCGTAGTTTACATGTTATATGGGCTTGTAGCTGGGTTATATCTACACACAAATACAGGTCTCCCTAAATGAACAAAGAGGGATCTTACATTTAGTCAGCCGGCGGCGCGCTAATGTGAAGGAGCGCAGCATCTGGGCACAAATATCCGTGTCACTTTCATGGTCGAACACGGAGAAATCTTATTTTATACCCTGTTGTTATGCCTTCATAAACCGTGGACGGGCAAAGAAACGGAGAGAGTGCTCTTGTAACCGATGTGAAATTGGGGCGAAGAGAGGGACGGAACCTACACTGTTACACTTGTTATTCTCGTTGAAAGCCTTGATTTTCAGTCACGTTCTAGCATAAAGAAACAAAATGTGTCCGACTGAATCGTATAAATCCCTTTGCCAGAGTCACTGTTGCGCAAGTGGCGAGACCCAGCTCCACTTCTGGAGTGACGAGAGAAAGGAGCTCCGTTCCAGTCGTTGGGGCGTAGTGTGTCGAACTGTTCCAAACACCCAACACCACACTCGTAATAGACCTACCTACCAATACCCGTGACTCCCTGATCGAGCTTTCACAAATCTTTGAAACCGGCTGGACAGGTATATGCTACGCAGAGAGACCGGATTGGGTGTACAGTTTCATTCAGTACAATACAATTTCATTCAGTACGATTTTTTGGGGGATGAAGCCTGGCACAACATGTTTGTGGGCGATTACTCAGCTCTGTGATCATTGGCAAATCATCGCGTCGTTTATCCTAGAAACAGTACAGTCGCCCTATTGAACATGTTTATTACATATCATTACTGTAACTATGCATCTTCCCTCGGGTGGGAGATGGGCTACATTAGGCTACAAGTACACCAATTGTGCCAAATGAATTGGCGCCTGTCAATTACTGTACACAACTACCAAGGCTAAGCACAAGAAAGAAACCAATAAGAAAACTTAAAAAAAAAAAATCTATATAGGTTTTTATAGCCTCTCTATTGACCTGTCCAAGTTCAGAGAAAGGCAAGTTGTTATGATAGAAGTGATTATGATGTATTGTGACCATGGAACATTTGGAACGCAATTTTACGCACGGACTAGTCCCTTTTTATAAACACAATCAAAAACGCAAACAACACATGCAGCATTTTATTGTTATTTGAAAAATCACATCTATTGGCCTATTCACTAGTTACTTACGTTCGTTGCGTTGGAGGCTTGGTTTTAGAAATGGGTTCAAAACCAAGACTAACTATCCGTCCGTCTTCCACACGCATGTTTCTCATTTACAATCCTCAAGTGGTTAGTGATGCAAAAAAATATGCCTTTTCATAAATGCATAAAATTCAATTAAATTCCTGCGTGTATTTATCGGATATCGAATACGAGTTCCATGGTGGAATTGATTCAGTATTCCAAAGCGAATATTGGACATATTTTACGTCCTCTGGCTAACCATACGTATCCGTCTCTGTATCCTTAAACTGAATATGTCCCATTCCGGAGGCTGGATCCGTTCTATTTCTATACCACGCCCAAAGCCATAGGAGGCTGTCAATAGCAAGCCAGTCATGTGCGTTGAATTCCCAAAGTAGTAGTACGCCACTGGTGCAGATCCGCCCTTAAGTTATCCCAAATTGTAAATGCATAGGCAAACACAAAAATAGCAATGTGTATAGTGTTGCTTTACAGGCTATGCCAACTACAGTTTTTTTTTATTTGTGTGCACATTCTGTGTTTTTTGCAGTGTTATTTTACCTATATATAGCCTCGTTATTGTTTTGTTTTTTGTGTGGTTAATGTTTTACTTAATATTGTTTAGTAAATATTTTCTTAACTCTGTTTACTTAAAACTCCATTGTTGGTTAAGGGCTTGTACGTAAGCATTTCACGGTAACCTGTTGTATTCGGCGCATGTGACAAATACGATTTGATTTGATTTGTCAGTGCAGTGGTTATAGAGAATGGCTGGAGAAGATAGACTGTGGTTATAGCCAAGTTTTCCCATTGAAAGACTGCCGTGCAAAAGCATGAGTAAAGTAGTAAATGCTGGTCTGGACTGTGAATATGTATATAGTCTATACTTAAGCAATAAGGCTTAAGGGGGTGTGGTATATGGCCAAATACCATGGCTTAGGGCTGTTAAATCATGACGCGACGCGGAGTGCCTGGATACTGCCCTTAGCCGTAGTATATTGGCCATATAGCACAAACTATTATAAACTGGTTACTAAAGTATTTAGAGCAGTACAAATAAATGTTTATAAGGTATGTTATAAACTGGGTGGTTCGAGCCCTGAATGCTGATTGGCTGACAACCGTGGTATATCAGACCATATACCATGGATATGACAAAACGTTTATTTTTACTGCTCTAATTAAGTTGGTAACCAGTTTATAATAAGGCACCTCTGGGGTTTGTGGTATATGGCCAATATACCACAGCTAAGGGCTGTACCACGGTTAAGGGATGTATCCAGGCACTCTGCGTTGCATTGTACAGGGGACAGCGGATATTGGCCATATACCACACCCCCTCGGGCCTTATTGCTGAATTATCCACTTGAGCGCAACAAATGACAGGCTACAAACAACTTCTGAACGGCTTGTTGACAAATGCAGTTCTTTGACCCCATCTAGTGGTTGAAGTTGAAAACACATTGCAAGTCAGAATGCAGGATATTGTTGTCTTTATAGTGTTGATTTAAAATACTGACATAAAGATGTCTTTACAATACAATCAAATCGATCAATCTAGGCCTTTGCAAGCAACCATATATGTTTTCAGAACGTTTATAGGGCTCTAATGAAAAAACAATCCAGGTTACACTCAAAAACAGATTGCGTTTCAGGCTCAACAGAACAGGGCTCCATAGCTCAGGGGTTAGAGCACTGGTCTTGTAAACCAGGGGTCGCGAGTTCAAATCTCGCTGGGGCCTGTACACTTTTTAATTTTCCCCCTTCATCTGATCAACACACGTCGTTCATTTACGTTCTAAACTTGGACAAGACAAAAAAAAATGACACTAATGTCTCAGTTTTTTTTCCTTTCACGTTAATGACGTTAATACATTACGTATGTTGATCAGAGGAAAACAATGAATTGCCAATAAATGGAGATGAAAGGAACAACACAGAGGCTGACAATAGCTTTTCCGTGCATGTTAACACTTACAAATGGCCAATTGTGTATCTTTGCACCGGTAAGTTATTATTATTAACACGTACACATTGCCAATAGTGTATCTTTGCACCGGTGCTAGGTTAGCTGACCACAGAATGAAATGGAACACTAGCGAGCTATGATGTAGCTACAGTAGCTAGCTAAGTTAACGTTAAAATAACCAAAGATACGATAACAGTCCCTATTCACCTGTGTTACGTTACAGTAACGTTAGCTATGTGGTTGAAAAGTGCCCCCTAGCTCTTGAGCTGAGCAACACAGAAACAATGCACAGTCATCGGCAACAGTAGCGAACGGCCTACTTTCCTAACAAGTTGAGACGTGAGCTACTTACTACTTTTTAAAATCAAAATATTTCCACATTCCCTATCACTAAGAGCCCGGATAGCTCAGTCGGTAGAGCATCAGACTTTTAATCTGAGGGTCCAGGGTTCAAGTCCCTGTTCGGGCGGTATTTTTTTTTTTTTTTACCGCTCTTCCTCATCTGCCGAGACAGAACGAACGTTAACGAATATTATTATCAGCGTCGATAGCGTCTGTGACTGAGGTTAGTTGGAATCATGTTGCGAAATACATGCGCATACAACATCTGGTGTCTGGCTTGTTACGTCTAGCTAGCTGACAAACCCATCAAAACCATATTTTCAAGAAGAGAAGGATGCTTTTTAATACACAATGCAATTATGTGTGATATTTAACAATATTTCAAATAAGTGAACTGAAATTAAGAAAGCTAGCTAGCTAGCCAACCACATTTTCCAACCGAGCTAGCGATCGAGCTAGCGAACACGGACTGGGCTCGCCCGTGCTCTCTAGTTAGCTAACGATAGCTAGTTGTATTGGATAGCTGCAAACAAGTCTGATACGTTGTGTGACATTATAGTAACAGTATATTAACGCAATAATTACACCTAAATTGTCGACTTCTCTTATAACTTACACGAGGGCCAGTGGTTTAGTTGGTGTGAGTCGACAATAGACAATGGACCTGATCGGACAGCTCAGAGCTTCTGCTCCTTTCTGTCCATAAAAACAAATGGATTGGTGGAAGCAGTGTTGCTAACTAATTTTCAGGGGAAGTTGCTAGAGGCAGGTCGATTTGTTGCAAAAGTTGCTAAATGACATTGTGATGGCTTCTGTCATTGTGTGATGACATCATATTTTTTTTAACCTTTATTTAACTAGGCAAGTCGGTTAAGAACAAATTCTTATTTTCAATGACAGCCTAGGAACATTGGGTTAACTGCCTTATTCAGGGGCAGAACAACAGATTTGTACCTTGTCAGCTCAGGGATTCAATCTTGCAACCTTTCGGTTACTAGTCCAACACTCAAACCATTAGGCTACCCTGCCACTGCCATTACTCAAATTGACTGGCCATCTCAGTGAAAAATATGATTTGACATTTGTTTGTTTAGATTTGTTTGTTTATTATCGTATATTTTTATTTGTAAAAGTAATATAAACACAGCACATTTTATATGACCACATTTTTATTTTTAAACACAACATATTGAATTATTGAACAATTACACATTATTGAACAATTCCATTTTATTTATTTTCTTTTTAACTAGTAAACCTACACATTCTGAACAATTATAGTTTTAAGCAGTGTATTACTGCATGGTCGGAACTAGAAGCAAAAGCATTTCGCTACACTTGCATTAACACCTGCTAACCATGTGTATGTGACAAATACATTTGATTTGGTAGTTAGTTAACATGCTACCTAACTGATCAACAATTATAGGTACAGGCTAATAACAAGGTATATATGCTATCTTATTGAACAAGCAACTTAACTCAAATTATGATGTATGCGCTAGGCATCTCTCTCCAGCTCTCTCCGGGTTGTTGTGCTGCTTGGCTGGCTAGCTGCTCAATGGTTTCCTCCAGATATTGCCACTGTTTTCGCACACACTGCAGTACACACTGCCACCATCAGCTGTGTGTCTCTGCCAGTTCCAGAAAGTCCACTACTTGCATACGTACCGTAAATATGATGAATCATAGATTGGCAAGGAAATCCTCTTCACTGTCCAACTGCATTGTCACGGAGCTGGAACCAGCAGTAGGAGGATGGAGTGGCCTTAAAGCTGTATGCTGCTGTAGTGCCAAACTGCTGCAGAACTTCACTTGGTAGTTTATGCTGGTAACAGGTATCACCAGCCAGCTTCAGTCCAAACCACACCAGGAGTATGGAGTTGAGAGTGTGCAGTGACATTCTATTTCTTAACTTTGACTTGACCGCACTCATTTCGCTGAACAGCCGTTCAACCTCTGTATTTGAGTGTGGCAAGGAGAGGGCAGCGAATGCAGCTTTGCACAGTTCTTCAAATGGATTTGACCCGGAAGAGTCCGTGTAGTTATTGACTTCACTCCAAAACTCGACTGTATTTTCAGTTGAGTCCCACCTAAACAGATGGATGTTTCTCCATTGGGAAACAATTTTATCAATTGTTTGGGGCTGGTATCCCAGTAGCTCAGCTACTGTAATAATTTCAGTTTCCTTAACACTGAACAAGGCCATGTTTCGCAAGGCTTCAAGGTTGTCTGGGAGCCTTGCTTGCAGCTCCTTGCTTAAAGCAACAATGTAGTTGATGCACTGTCTCTGAATGACCTTTTTGTTCTCTGGCGCAAGACTGAGTTGGTACACCGGGCTCTCGAAAAGGTACCGAAGGTATGGTGATGGACTGAGATGTCCATCAATGGCATCCTTCAGGACATCAATTTTTGCCATAGGGTTGACTACTCTGCTGCAAATTGATGTTAAGAGGTGTACTAGATTGTCCAAAAGCTTGACAGGATCTGTTTGCTCTCCCTCAAATGACTTCACTGCAACTTGTACGTCGGACAGGATTGATTTCAAGAATGTAAGGTAGACATAGTTGGTCTTGTCCATGTACATGGCGTGGAGCACATCCGCCATGTAGCAATGCTCACTGGCTTTTGTCAACTCAAAGTGGAGTTTCAGTTCTTCCCACTGGCTCAATATACGAGTTACCGCAGGCTCAATCGATAGCCAACGTGTGGCACACACTTTGATGATCTGCAGGGGTTTCTGGCCACAATTAATGGTGGAATACACTGCTTTGTACGCCTCGCGCCGTTTTGGGGAAATGGAAAACCAGTTGTAGGTTTCCCTGATTAAGTATTCAACACTCCTAGGGATGGTTTCTTTGGATGCTGCACAGACAGCCAATTGTAAAGAATGGCACACACAGCGGATGAGTACCAAATTGGGCAATGCACATTCTTCCTTTAAAATCATGTGCACCCCAGTCATCACAGACGCATTATCAGTGCCAATACCCTGAAGATTCTATTTTTTAAAGTTACACTTCTCAAGAAACTCAACTACCGCCTTTGCTATTGATCTGGCATCGCCCCCCTCCAATTCAACCAGCCCAAGAAATGTGGACACAACGGTTCTTTTTTTAGCACTGAAATACTGAATCACCACACCCAGGTATTTCGAGACATTGACATCAGTGGACTCATCCAAAAAGAGAATGAACTTCTCATCCCCCACATCTGATGTTACCCTTTTGAGAAAATAAGGAGCCAGTACTCCCCTAATCATTTCTGTGCACTTGGTGCGGTGCATTTGGAAGTTTGTTGCTGCCACAGAATCTGAAAAGGCAGCTTTGCAAGCCATACCTAAATGGTCGCATGCTAGCAGCGAACAATGCTCCGCAGTGGCCATTGCCATAGTAGCTTCTGCGCTTTTGCAGTTATCCACTTTCTTAAGCAACTGTGGTAATGTTGACTGCGTTGTGGGGTTGTACAGTTTTGATTTATTAATATGCTTTGCTGTACCACAATGTTTTTTGATGTCATACATTTTTGCAAGCATATCTGATTTGCAATACTCACAGTATGCCCGACAATCATCCCCAATTACTGGCTTCAGCCACCCTTTAAATTCAGGTACAGTCTCCCACTCTTTTCTGTACTTCTGGCTGTACAATTTTGATTGAGAGATGTTGATTGATGTTGTAAGTTCTGTTCAAGATCAAACATTTGTGACCAACTGTATTCATTGGGTTTGTCTCGTCAAACGTATACTACTGCTGCTGCAGTCAGCCAACAATGATTTGCAATTTGCTGAAATTGCTGCTGGCCTGCTGCTGCCTGTGCACGAGCTGAGCGCCTGCTGCTGACGTCACTCACAATGCACTTTTGCAGCCAGGCACGTGTGTTTTGACTGAGTGTGAGACAGAGAAAATCGTTTTTGTGTCATTTAGAGGGAAAATGTGCGCATTTTAGCATTTGAGTCACTTTTCAAAAGTTGCTAAAAGTTCCAAATACATTTTTAAAAGTAGCTAAATTTGTTGCTAGGTGCTGTTTGAAAAAAAAGTTGCCAGGGTACTCTGAAAAGTTGCTAAATCTAGCAACAAAATTGCTAAGTTGGCATCACTGGGTGGAAGAGGCAGGGCAGGCCAGGAGCAAGGAAGGAGGGTGTCACGTCCTGACTATAGTAAGTTGTTATTTTCTATGGTAGAGTAGGTCAGGGCGTGACAGGGGGTGTTTTCTGTTTTTCTATTTCTATGTTCAGTTTCTAGTTTTGTATTTCTATGTTGGTTTTTGTTTGGCATGACATCCAATTAGAGGCAGCCGGTTGTCATTGTCTCTAATTGGAGGTCCTATTTAAGTTGATGTTTGTCCCACCTGTGTTTGTGGGTGATTATCTTTTGAGTAGTGTGCTTTCCTCTGCGTCACGGTTTGTTGTTTTTGTATTTTCAAGTATTTAAGTGTATTGCATTCAGTTTCACGTTAAATAAAATATGTGGAACATACGAACACGCTGCATTTTGGTCCGATCCTTCAAACAGCTGTGACAGAATCACCCACCAACAAAGGACCAAGCAGCATGGAATGGAGCAGCGGGAAAAATGGACTTGGGAGGAGATATTAGACGGGAAATGACCCTGGAGGCAGGCTGGGGAGTATAGCCGTCCGAAGGAGGAGATTGAGGCAGCGAGAGCGGAGCGGCGATACTATGAGGTGCAATATCCACCCAGAGGCAAGTGCGAGAGGCAGCCCCCAAATGTTTTATTGGGGGGGGCACACGGTGAGTTGGGCAGAGTCAGGGTGGAGTCCTGAGCCAACTTCCCGTGCTTACTGTGGGGAGCAAGTGACGGGGCAGGCACTGTGTTGTGCGGTGATGCGCACTGTGTTGTCAGGGCGCACTCACAGGCCAGTGCGATCTGTGCCCGCACCCTGCAGTTGTCGAGCTGAGTTGAGCATCCAGCCAGGGCGGGTTGTGCATGCCATACGCTCCAGACCTCCAGTGCGCATCCGCGGCCTAGTACGTCCTGTGCCTGCTCCTCGCACTCTCCCTCCAGTGCGCCTCCATAGTCCAGTACGTCCTGTGCCTGCTCCTCGCACTCTTTCAGTGCGCATCCATAACCCGGTACAGCCAGTGTCTGCTGTGAGCACTCGGCCCTTAGTGCGTCTCCCCAGTCCGGTGAGACCGATTTCTGATCCTCGCACTATTCCTCCAGTGCGCAGCCATAACCCGGTACAGCCAGTGCCTGCTGTGAGCACTCGGCCCTTAGTGCGCCTCCCCAGTCTGGTGAGACCGATTCCTGTTCCTCACACTCTCCCTCCAGTGCGCCTCCATAGCCCAGAACGTCCTGTGCCTGCTCCTCGCACTCTCCCTCCAGTGCGCCTCCAAAGCCCAGTACGTCCTGTGCCTGCGCCCCGCACTTGCCCTGAGGTGCGTGTTACTAGCCTGGCGCCTCCTATGACAGCTCCACGCATCAGGCCTCCAGTGCGCCTGCCAGTCCGGGGTGTCCTGTTCCTGCTCCCCGCACTTGACCTGAGGTGCGTGTTCACCAGTCTGGCGCCACCTATGCCAGTCCCACGCATCGAACCTCCAGTGCGCATCCCTAGTCCGGAGCCTCCAGCGACGGTCCGCAACCCATTTACCGTGATAATGCCTCTACAGAAGTCAGGGCATTCATACTTCTTATACTATGCGGAGCAGCGCAGGGCTGTTGTGAAGGAAGTTCAAATCAATCTTTATTTATCACATGCTCCGAATACAAGTGTAGACCTTACCGTTAAATACTTACAAGCACTTAACCATCAGTGCAGCTCAAGAAGAGTTAAGAAAACATGTACCAAATAAACTAAAGTAAAAAGTAACGTAATAAAATAATGTAAATAGTCCGGGTGGCCATTTCATTTCATTGTACAGCAGTCTTATGGCTTGGGGATAGAAGCTGTTAAGGTGCCTTTTGATCCTAGACTTGATGCTCTGGTATCGCTTGCCATGCGGTAGCAGAGAAAACAGTCCATGACTTGGGTGACTGGAGTCTGACACTTTTTTGGGCTTGGATGGCAAGGAAGCTTGGCCCCAGTGATGTACAGGGCCGTATGCACTACCCTCTGTAGCCTTACGGTCAAATGCCGAGCAGTTGCCATACCAGGCGGTGATGCAACCGGTCAGGATGCTCTCGATGGTGCAGCTGTCAAGGAAGGGAGTTTATGTTTATACAGGACCTCCCGACCTCACCTACCTTCAACCAATCATGCCATCTGCATTGTTACAACATTTGAGAGGCCATGGCGATACGGTATGGAGCTCAAGATGGCCTCTGCGTGGCTCCGGGGGCCCGCAATTCCGTCACACCATCCATAGGGCACCTCAGACCACATTTTCGGATCAAGCACCAATTGGCTCTTAGCTTTGGGTAGTAAGCGAATTAACGTCTTTTTCTGAACGTAACCGAATCACATTGGTGAAAGTTGTTCATTTGGCTCCCTGATTTGCATACTGCTACTACTCCTTTTTGAGCTATTTATTGTTTCTGCAGATAAATTACAAAATCATTCTAAAGAGGGTGAGTCCTCACTGCAAAAACAATAAATAGTGGGGAGATCACGGCAATCTGGTTCATGCAGATTCTTTTTAACGTGCATAAAAAAAATATGACATTGTTTTGCAGGACATCTAATAATTTGGCCAGATCTGACATATGGACCGGCTCTATTACGTGAACGTTGCCAAATGATCCGGCTCACCGAAAAGACTCAGAATGACAATCACTACAAAAGTTACAGGTGCTTGTGCCAGCTGCTCAAAACAGTTGACACAGGTTTACACTTTGTGAACAATAGTATTTCTTACATTTGATAAAATAAACGTAAATATAGGAAACATTCTTTATAATCCTTTAGCAAATGCATATATTTATTATGCATCATTATACGTTATAATAATGCATTCATCTGTTATCGAGGATCCCTGGGACGTGCCTACCCCACAGAAGTTGAAATGTAAAATAGTTAATGTAAGGATTAAGGTATTGCTTGTTGTTTCAGGTTAGGATTTAGGGTAGGGACATCCCAAGTGTATCACTGACTCAAAAATAATCACACTTTTGTCACAGGCCGGTAGATAGCCTGTGGCAAAAATGAGGACATCAACAACCGGTATAGGCCAATTCAAAAAGTTCTTTATTATAAAACAAAACTATTAACTCTAAACAAAGAAAAAGGAATGAGGTGTGGAAATGTCATAATGTAAGGTGTATGTAAGGTGCATGGATGCGTGAATATGTGTGTGTGAACATGACTGAGTGGAAACTAAATAAACCAACAAAGGAACAAACAAAACAGGATCATACCTGGAGGAGCAGGGAGAGAGAGCAAGCGAAGCGAGAAGACAAGCAAGAGGTTAGTGGAGCAGTTTGTTAAATACCCTGAGCCCAGGTGGCTCCAATCAACACCAGCTCCAATCACTAACGACCCTCCTCTGCCTGCAGGAGGAACCACCCCTGCACTGCAGAGGAGGAGCCGTGACACTTTACATAAAAAATGATGGTGTACATCTGCCCTCTTGTTGGAATATTGTATATTACATACAACTGTGATGTCCCCTGAGATATCAAGCAAGGCCAGATTAGATGTGACATTGATCTTGACCAGTAAACCTTCCATTTACAATATCAGTAGCACCACCACCAGAGAGATGAATGATTCCTCCTTTATACCCTACCAGCTTCCCTTTCATATCCACCCACTTAACTTCTCTAGGGTAGGGGGCAGTATTTTCACGGCCGGATGAAAAACGTACCCAAATTAAACGGCCTACTACTCAGGCCCAGGAACTAGAATATGCATATTGCCAGTAGATTTGGATAGAAAACACTCTGAAGTTTCTAAAACTGTTTGAATGATGTCTGTGAGTATAACAGAACTCATATGGCAGGCAAAAACCTGAGAAAAATCTGACCCGGAAGTGAGAATTCTGGTGCTTGTAGTCCTTTCAAGTCATTGCCAATCGAACACACAGTGAGTTAGGGTTCATTTTGTACTTCCTAAGGCTTCCACTAGATGTCAACAGTCTTTAGAAAGTTGTTTGAGGCTTCTAGAATGAACAGAGAGCGAACAAGAAGGTGGGGAAGTTGGTGACCCAGGGAAGGACATCAGTTCATTGGTGCGCATTCACGTGAGAGTTAGCTGTGTTCCAAAACGTTTTTCAAGACACTGGAATCGTCCGGTTGGAATATTATTGAAGTTTGACGTTATAAAGGCCATAAAGATTGATGCTTTACAACGTTTGACATGTTTGAACGAACATAAGTAGAACTTTTTTTTACTTTTCGTCGTGACATTTTCTCTTCCTACACTTGGAGTAGCTAACTGAACGCGCTAACAACAAGGAGCTATTTGGACATAAATTATGGACTTTATCGAACAAAGCAACATTTATTGTGGACCTGGGATTCCTGGAAGTGCCTTCTGATGAAAATCAAAGGTAAGTGAATATTTCTAATGCTATTTAATATTGTAGATGACTCCAAAATGGCGGGTATCTGTATTGCCTAGTGTATTTTTCTGAGCGCCGTACTCAGATTATTGCAAAGTGTGCTTTTCTCTTGGAAGCTTTTTTAAAATCTGTCACAGCGTTAGCATAAAGGAGATGTTCATCTATAATTCTTTGAATGACAGTTGAACATTTTATCAACGTTTATGATGAGTATTTTTGTAAATTGTTGTGCTGATTCACCGGCAGTATTGGAGGCAAAATATTTTCTGAACGTCATGCGCCAATGTAAAATGGGGTTTATGGATATAAATATGAACTTGATCGAACAAAAAATGCATGTATTTTGTAACATGAGGTCCTACGAGTGTCATCTGATGAAGATCGTCAAAAGGTTAGTGCTTCATTTAGCTGTGTTTTTGGTATGTGTGATGCATCTAGTTGCTTGGAAAATGGCTGTGTGGTTATTTGTGTCTATGTACTCTCCCAACATAATCTAATGTTTTGCTTTCGCTGTAAAGCCTTTTTGAAATCGGACAACGTGGTTCGATTCAGGAGAAGTGTATCTATAAAATGATGTAAAATAGTCCTATGTTTGAGAACTTTGAATTCTGACATTTTGTGGTTTTGAATTTGGCGCTCTGATTTTTCACTGGCTGTTGAATAGTGTGAACCGTGGGTGGGACGATAGCGTCCCACCTGCCAGAGAGAGGTTAAAAGATCCTCCTTTATCCCCCCCCCCCCCCCCCGATAAAATGCTTATGCTGGTGTAAAATCGGTCGCATTAAAAATGGGTCCACAGGGAAAACAATTTAAGCCACCAGTGAGGCTGGAAGACTAGGCAGGACATCAGCAAAGACTGGGTCCTAGATAAAATAAACCCTGTATCATTTGATCCAAGCCAATCAAGCTACAGTCATTGGCTACCGATTCATACAGTAAACTATGATAGGAAGACATCCACATCCACTTCAGTGAACATAGAACATTTCATCCAACATTTCACAACAACAAAGAAGTTGGCAACCAAAACAGACTACCTTCATACATAACTCAACTCCCTGTGTTACTCTTCTTCTGCTCTAGCAGTGTCCCACTTTCAGTTACAGGGAGATGGAGCTCCTCCTCTTCCTCTGTGCATTCATCCATCCCCTCAGGGCACATGGTCTCATCAAGATAATCATCACAACAACTCTGGATTCTTCGGACTTCTGGCAACGGTTGGCTATCCTGAACTGGAACAGGAAGATCCTCGATGGAGAGATGTGGTGGTGATGCTATGTTAATCATCGTGTTGTCCTCTGTTGGCTGTCTCCTGTTTCTCCTGTTTCTCGCCAGTAACCAGAGCACACAAATGATTGACAGAAGTAGAATAATTACTCCTATCACTGGTACCCTACTCCTTTCACTATCAATCATTGCAGGCTCCAATTGCTTTTCTAGAGAAAGAAAGACACAGAAAATAGTAGTGTTAGTGCAGCAAAGATAAGGGATATGACAATATTATACTGAAGCAATAAGGCCTGAGGGGGTGTGGTCTTAGGCTGATATACCACGCTGTCAGCCAATCAGCATTCAGGGCTTGAACCACCCAGTTTATAATCTCAACTAGCGCAGACAACAATACAAAACAGCAAGACTGCCATGACTAAATACTATTCTCTTGAAATATTACACTAACACTACATCTACTACTATGATAATAAGACAAACAATGTCTATACGTTAAAAAGTGAATATTAAATACAATACTTAAGTGAGCAATGCATTCAATAGACATCCCACCTTTAACAGTGAGAGTGACTCCATGTGGATATCCTTGGTCACTATCACGGTTGAAGAAGCACAGGTAGGTCCCCTGGTCAGACAAGCGTACACCGGTGAAGGTGAAGGACAGGTCACCCTCTATGTAACCATCCCTGGTCACTGATGTCCTGTCAATGAATCCAGGGCCATAGGTAGTATTGGTTGGGTCAATCTTCAGCACGGTCTGTCCATCTTTCTCCCACTGGACATGCATCTCACCATCGGTTGCCTGCTTATTGGTCGAGCCATAGCAGTGAAGTGTGACATTATCTCCGACATGAGCTGATTCTTCTGTCGGGACTGTTAGATGAGGAGGGAGAAGAGGGGTGGGCCTTGAATGGTGTGCCATTATGAAAGCAATTGAATTAGATATAGGTCTACATGGAATGTATGACAATTAAAGTGAAGGGGGAAGGTGCTGGGGGGTTAAGGTTAGAGAGAAGGTGCTGGGGGGTTAAGGTCAGAGAGAAGGTGCTGGGGGGTTAAAGTGAAGGGGAAAGGTGCTGGGCGGTTAAAGTGAAGGGGGAAGGTGCTGGGGGGTTAAGGTCAGAGAGAAGGTGCTGGGGGGTTAAGGTCAGAGAGAAGGTGCTGGGGGTTAAGGTCAGAGAGAAGGTGCTGGGGTAAAGGTCAGAGAGAAGGTGCTGGGGGGTTAAGGTCAGAGAGAAGGTGATGGGGGGTTAAGGTCAGAGAGAAGGTGCTGGGGGCTAAGGTCAGAGAGAAGGTGCTGGGGGGTTAAGGTTAGAGAGAAGGTGCTGGGGGTTAAGGTTAGAGAGAAGGTGCTGGGGGGTTAAGGTCAGCGAGAAGGTGCTGGGGGGTTAAGGTCAGAGAGAAGGTGCTGGGGGCTAAGGTCAGAGAGAAGGTGCTGGGGGGTTAAGGTCAGAGAGAAGGTGCTGGGGGGTTAAGGTCAGAGAGAAGGTGCTGGGGGGTTAAGGTTAGAGAGAAGGTGCTGGGGGGTTAAGGTCAGAGAGAAGGTGCTGGGGGTTAAGGTCAGAGAGAAGGTGCTGGGGGGTTAAGGTTAGAGAGAAGGTGCTGGGGGGTTAAGTTTAGAGAGAAGGTGCTGGGGGGTTAAGTTTAGAGAGAAGGTGCTGGGGGTTAAGGTTAGAGAGAAGGTGCTGGGGGGTAAGGTTAGAGAGAAGGTGATGGGGGTTAAGGTTAGAGAGAAGGTGCTTGGGGGTTAAGGTCAGAGAGAAGGTGCTTGGGGGTTAAGGTCAGAGAGAAGGTGCTTGGGGTTAAGGTCAGAGAAGGTGCTTGGGGGTTAAGGTCAGCGAGAAGGTGCTGGGGGTTAAGGTCAGAGAGAAGGTGCTTGGGGTTAAGGTCAGAGAGAAGGTGCTTGGGGTTAAGGTCAGAGAGAAGGTGCTTGGGGGTTAAGGTCAGCGAGAAGGTGCTGGGGGGTTAAGGTCAGAGAGAAGGTGCTGGGGGGTTAAGGTCAGAAAGAAGGTGCTGGGGGGTTAAAGTTAGCGTAGTGTGAAAGCCAAATGGAGAGGAGTGAAGGACGAGGGAATGAAGGATAAAGGAAGTGAGTTGAATAGACGCAAATAAAGAACAGAATGATATTATACTATTATGATCATTGATCACAACTCTAAAACACAAATCTACAGTATGTAGAATTTGAATTACACACTGACTTCAGACAAACAGTGGTCTGGCCAATATTACAATATTGCAACAATTGCAAATGCATAAATGAAGAGTTTCATTTCAAAACGCTATATGTCCATTTTCAGAAATGTTGGTCTTTTATTGTAATTAGAAATTATGAAAGAGATTGGTATGTTTTTTCACTATCTAATCATGGTATGGGTTTGTTCAATGTATTTGTTTAAAATCTATCACTGGATGGTTTCATTTCAGAGACAAATAACCATGTTTTTTTTCTTCAAAATGCTATATAGCCGCCTCTCAGAGAAATAAGTAGTACTACTATGTTTTACAGTCAAATGTAACAAAAAACTGCTAGCAGATACCCATAGACTTCCAGTCATTGCGCTAACGCTAGTTAGCATTGGCTCACGAATCTACCTCTAACTTCCTTCACACTGGACACAGAGACATAAAAATGGAATCCACAAGTTCATCTGACTCCATTGAAATAGATAAAGGGCCTCATTGCCCAAATGATGAAGTATCCCTTTAAGATACCTAGGTGTCGGTGAGACAATCACATATCACTGTCAAATATACAGGATACGAACATTCCATTCCAGCTAAAAAATATATATAGTATTTTGCAAATAAAAACATATGAACAAAACTAAATCTGAGAACAGTAATATTGAAGGTACCCATAACCAATCATTCCTTATGAAAAAAATGGTGGATATAGCGTTTTGGAAGTAAACTCTTCAAATCTATCCCTGAGTAAAGTAGTCATAGTTCTTGTTCCCAGTCAACATTCAATATGTAAAGTTTTGTCATGTCTGTTCAGCTTACCCAGAACATCTAGCTTTACATCTGCAACATTCCGATTATTACAGACACACTCATATGAGCCCTTGTCATTGTACACAGCAGAGCGGATTGTGAGAGAGAGGTCATTGTTGATTTTAACCCTCTTCTCAAAGCGCTTTCCTTCAATCAATTTTCCTTGATCAATCTTGGCAACAACCTGGCCATCCACAATCCTCCAAACGATGCCAATGTCACAGGTTGCATTGCAAGGGAGAGTCACATTGTCCTTCAAATTCACAATTTTAAGAATGATACCATTACCAATCGAGGGGCATTCTGTGGAAACGGTCAGGAAGCAAAAGAAATTCAAGGATTATTTGGTTTACATATTTGTAGCCTAACTCAATCCTCAACATATTGGACATTAGGCTAATACAGTGAACAACAATGATGTTGATCAAGAGGCCAGTTCACACCAAAAGAACATAGGCTATCTAAAATGATGAATTTAGGAAAAACGTACCAAGAAGGCCAACCATCAATGTAAAAACACAGTAGAGTAGTTTCCAACCCATGCTGTGCTTTACTTCCCCAGGATTCAACATCTGTGGAATTGAAAGCATGTTAAAATGCGGATTATTGTTGTCTAAAAAAACGTGGATTATTGTCGTGTTATGTCTAAAACTATTTAGCCGTCACTAAAATAGTAGCCTACTAAGAAACTCTCGTTTTTGTTGCAAAACGTTTTGCTTTGGTTTGCTACGGTGTGCACTAAAATAGCCCTAAAAAAAATTGTCTTTTTCAAAGGCAATTGCCTTCCATTAAAACAACATTCATTCATCACATACACGTTACAAACTATTTAAGAAACAAGTATCCTATGCCACCCAAACAAACAGATTTCCAATAGAATAGACTTAATTACCAAACTATATATTTTTCTCCTAGTGTTGGTTGTCGTGAGAAGTAACTACTTTCGTTTTCTTCTTCTTCATTGGATTTTTTTAAGGTGCGTTACCGCCACCAACTGGACTGGAGTGTTAACCAGAGACAAGGATGGTCTAAATCCTACCCATAATTCTCATCTCCCTAAGGAAGCGAAATACATCATTAAATACTACACCCCCTGAATATTTCCCCAGCAGTTCACTTAATATTGGCTCTTCAACCCCATTACACCTTAAATCTAACAATAATCTCTCCCTTTCCCTCCCATATTGCTGGCACTGAAATGGAACATGTCTCACTGTCTCCATCTCCTCCTGACAATGATAAAACCACCCAGTCGGATGTTTTCCTACCATTTTCAATATCCTGTTGAGCCTTGTGTTTCCCAGTCTCAGCCTTGTGATTACACTTTCCTCCCTTCTCTCTCTGCCTGAGGACCTCCCTGCCCTCCACATTTCCTAGATATTATACAGGTGTCATCCCTTTCCCTTCCTGTTCCACAACTCTTGCCATTTGTTTTGAAGTTTTTAACCACTGTTCTCATAAACCCTTGGCTTCTGCTTTACTGATTGACATTCCATTTCACCATTAGGATGTTTAAGAGGCTGCTTGGTGATAACATCCACCTCCTCATTCCCCTCTACTCCCAAAGAGCATGGAACCCAGAGGAACATCACAACTACCAACATCTGTTTCACCTTATACAAGCACTGCAAAACCTCATACAATACATCCTGTCTGCTGAGACACAAATGAATTTAAGCTCATCAGTGCTGCACAGGAGTCAGACTAGATGACTACCCTGTCATCCTCACCTCCTCCGCCCACTCTGCAGCCCAGAGTATGGCCATCTCCATTGTGTAAACAGATAAATGACCCGTTGCTCTTTTCGTCACTGCCACCTTAAACTCAGGAACACTAAAAGCTGCTCCTGTCCTGCCTGTTTTAGGGTCCTAAGATCCATCTGTGAATATATTAAAGAAAGCATAGTACTGTGTTCTTAAATGTTCACTTACACAACTAAATCTACTCCTTCCTCAACATCTCTTAGCCTCTCAAGCAACCCTATATCTATTACTAGCCGAGGGAACAACCAAGGTGGGATAGCAGGAAAACCACAGAGGGGCTAAACTCCTTCCAAATTACCCAATCTCTCTAGCTATGCCATTACCTATCCACCCAAAGCTTGTATTCAGACTTCGCTCATGCTCCCAGCACTCAAGGAGCACTTTTTTTGTAGGATGTGTGTTATGGGTGTAAGATGGCACAGTGATGCCATCTGTTGGTAAATGTTAATTACTGCAACTCCAGTGTTTTACCGGTGTGCTTGAAATACCTGGATGTATTGCAATATACTGAACAAGACTGGTTACTCGCATCCATGCCTCTGTCTCGTCATTTAACATTCAAACATGGTGTCAGAGTCGGATAACTAACCATGCTTTCCGCAAATTAGAGCCACCTGTTCTGGTTTACCCCCTGAAAAATGCTTATTTGAGTAAAACTTCGCCTGACGCCAGAATTGTCCTTAGCTAGAGTGAGTTTGCTAGTTAGCTTCAGTGTTGTTAGCACCGGTTAGACATGGCAGCGAACATTCCCCCTCCCGCCGTTATGAAGCTTAGCGGAGACTGGAGCACAAACTGGGATACGTTTAGAGGTGAATGGGAGGACTATGCACTAGCAACGGGACTTCAGGAAAAGGACGATGAGGTAGTGGCTGCCACTTTGAGGACTATAATGGGAACAGAATGCCGACACGTATACAAACACAACCTGAACCTAACAGCAGCTCAGCAAGGTAACGCTACAGCTATTCTTGATGCTCTTGAACATTACTTCAAGCCAGCAAAGAACGTTATCTACGAGCGTTATGTTTTCGGTTGTTGCAAACAGGAGGACGGGGAGTCCATTGACAGCTTTGTCACTAGGCTAAGGGAAAAGGCAGCTACATGTGACTATGGTGCTTTAAGAGATGAACTGATCAGAGATAAGCTAGTGCTTGGCATAACTGATGAGGGCACCCGCAGACGTTTGCTGAGAGAACGTGACCTGACGCTGGTCTTGGCAGTGGAGACATGCCGTGCAGCAGAGCTTACTGATATACGGATAAGGTCCATGGAACTAGAAAGACAACATATGGACAATGTCAATGCTACATTCAGGGATCCAGTAAGGAAATTCCCCTTTGCCACAGCTAATGCTAATACTACAGCCAACTCTGCAGCAGACAACCCCAATACGTGCAGATATTGTGGCATTTCTCATGGACGAGGAAAATAATACTGCCCAGCCTATGGAAAAATATGCAAATCCTGTGGTACAGCTAATCACTTCGCAAGGGTCTGCATGAAAAGCAAGAGAAAGGAGGGTAAAGTGCACTCCATTGAAACAAACACAGATGAAGGGAACAACAGCACAGAGGATGTATATGCTAGCGAGTGCATAGGGGCAGTGAGGGCAAAAGGACAAAAGTGGTTTGTCACTCTGCTACTTAATAATAAACCACAGCAATGCCAGCTAGATTCAGGGGCCACATGTAACGTTATGAGCCTTAGAGACAAAAGGAGGCTCGCGCCCAGAGACAAACTCACACAGAGTAGCACCAAGCTGAAACTGTATTCAGGACAGTTCATGACCTCTTTAGGCCTGTTTGTGACAGAGTGTGTTTTACGTGGCCAGAAACACACCCTTGAGTTTGAAATAGTTGAGGCTAGTCAACAGCCATTACTGCCAGGTTCTACATGCGAGCGCCTTGGACTTATTAACTTCACCATCCCAACTGATCTTAACATTATAGACAATGTCCAGGCTGGGCCCCTGAGCAAGGACTCACTCCTGAGCAAGTACCATGATGTCTTCAATGCGCCGGTCGAGTCAGTTCCCGGCGAAGTCCACTTTGAGTTGGACGCAGCAATCCAGCCTGTCCAGTGTGCACCCCGCAATGTACCAGTGGCCATGAAAGCAGCTACAAAGGCTCAGCTTGACAAATACGAAGCAGATGGCCACATGATATCCGTCACCGAGCCTACAGACTGGATAAGTAATATGGTCATCGTCAAGAAACCAGACAAGCTACGGATATCCATTGATCCTAAACACCTCAACCGGGCTCTGAGACGCTCACATTACATTATGCCCACGTTGGAGGATGTTCTTTACAAGCTCCCAAAGGCCAGTCTTCACGCTCGTGGACGCCAGAGATGCCTTCCTGCAGTGCAAGCTCGACGAGCCCAGCAGCTACATGACCACCTTTTGGACACCCTGGGGCAGGAAGAGGTGGTTGAAGCTCCCGTTTGGTGTCTCCGTGGCTCCAGAGGTGTATCAGCGGAAACAGCATGAGCTGTTGATGGGACTCAGTGGCGTGGAACCCATAGCAGATGACATCCTCGTAGTTGGCTGTGGGGACAGTGATGAGGAGGCAGAATGTGACCATGACGCCAAGCTGCTGGCCCTGATGGTCAGATGCAGACAGGTCAAGCTAAGGCTAAGCATAAAAAAGCTTCAGTTTAAAGTGCCAGAGGTCCGCTTTCATGGGCACATCTTGTCCTCCACTGGATTGAAGGCGGATCCTGAAAAAGTGAAGGCTGTCTTGGAAATGCCCCACCCATCTGACGTAAAGGCAGTGCAGCGCTTCGTCGGATTCGTCACCTACCTGGCCAAGTTCCTACCGCGGCTCTCTGAAGTGTGTAAGCCACTAAGGAGGCTCATGGACAAGGACACCATCTGGCATTGGCTCCCAAAACATGACGCAGCGGTGAGGGAAATAAAACAACTGGTCACCCAGACACCTGTACTGCGATACTACGATGTGTCAAAACCTGTCACGATTCAGAGTGACTCAAGCCAGTATGGACTTGGCTGTTGCCTCATGCAGGAGGGCCAGCCTGTGGCATTCGCCTCTAGGGCACTCACCCCAACAGAGCAGAACTATGCCCAGATAGAGAAGGAGTGCCTCAGCATTGTGTTTGCATGCCAACGCTTCCACCACTATCTGTACGGGCGCGACAATATTACCGCAGAGACAGATCACAAGCCCCTTATTGCTATATTCAGCAAGCCTCTCCTGAATGCCCCGAAACGACTGCAGAGCATGCTACTGGCCCTACAAAACTACAACCTCAAGGTGGTGTATAAGCCAGGGCCAGAGATGTATGTGAGTGACACACTCAGCAGGGCTACTGCATCAGGCACTCACACACGCTCCATGCATGAACGACACGCAGTGTGCAGCTTACAAACAGAGCAAGTGGATGTTGAACACATCAACCAGGCTGACTACCTCAATGTCACGGACCAGCGCCTTATACAAATCAGACAGCACACAGACGGGGACGAGCAACTCCAGGCATTGAGGTCTGTGATTCTGATGGGCTGGCCCGACTGCAAGGAAGAAACTGCTTTAGCCGTCAGAGATTATTGGCCAGTCAAAGAGGAGCTCAGTGTTCAAAACGGAGTAATAATCAAGGGTCAGAGAGTCGTTATTCCCCGGTCTCTGCGCCCTGAGATGTTGGCGCGCGTGCACTCAAGTCACATAGGAGGTGAGGCCTGTTACAGACAAGCACGTGACACACTGTATTGGCCAGGAATGCAGAGTGAAATCAAAGACTATGTCAGTAATTGCACAATCGGCAATGAATATGCCACTGAGCAACAGAGAGAGACGATGATGTCCCACGAGCTACCGATGCGCCCCTGGCAGATAGTAAGTCTAGATCTCTTCCAGCACAGTGGCAAAGACTTTCTGCTGGTAGTCGATCATTACTCAGACTTCTGGGAGATTGACCTCCTCCCCGACCTCTCAGCAGAGACAATAATCAAACGCTGCAAGGCTCAGTTTGCCCGCTATGGCCAGCCAGATAGGGTAATTTCAGACAATGGACCCCAATTCTCCGGAGTTGAGTTCCGAAAATTAGCTGCAGATTGGGAATTCGAGCACGTCACTTCATCACCACGACACCCAAAAGCTAATGGGAAGGCGGAGTCCGCAGTCAAAATCGCAAAGAACCTCTGCAAAAAAGCTCTGCGAGAGGGCAAAGATGCCTGGAAAGCAATTCTGCAGTGGCGCAATACCCCGACAGAAGGCATGGATAGCAGCCCGGCCCAGCGCCTCATGGCACGGCGCTTATAAGCAGCTCTGCCAGTAGCCAGCACTCTCCTGGAGCCATGTGTGGTGACAGACGTGCTGGTGAAGCTACGTCACAGAAGACAGGTCTCCAAGTTCATCTATGACAAATCAGCAAAAGACTTACCTGAGCTCAGGGTGGGTGAAACGGTGCGGATGAAGCCACTACCAGGGGACCGGACTGGCCTCTGGAGACTCGGATCCTGTGTACAGAAATGGCACCACGCTCCTACTTGGTCGAGGTGAATGGATCACGGTACCGTCGTAACAGGGTTGACCTTCGGATTGCTGAGCCAGCACCTACTCAGAACCCTGATGGTAAAAGGGGTCGCATGACAAAAGACAGAACCCCAGCAAGTCACATGGGGCCTGAGGCACTGGGCAAAGAGCCAGGGGATCACAGGTCGGCCGCTCCCTCGCCCATCAATACTCCCCTTAGACAGTCAGGTGACACGCCTGTGCGGGAACCCGCAGTCCTCGCAGACAAGCCCCCTGTCTTTTCACGCTGTGGGCGTCTGTCCCAGCCACCAAAAATACTTAATCTGTAGGTTTCCCATTAGGGATTGTTGACAGACAGAGATAAAAGTGAAGAGAGTATCAAAATGTGTTAAGTTGTTACCTGAAAAAAAAATAAAAATAAATAAAAATACTAAACTGTTCATGTTGGAAATTATTACTAGGTTTGTGTTGTTAGTGAATTGACAGCTCCTGTCCTATTTTATAAAAGGAAAGATGTTATGGGTGTAAGATGGCACAGTGATGCCATCTGTTGGTAAATGTTAATTACTGCAACTCCAGTGTTTTACCGGTGTGCTTGAAATACCTGGATGTATTGCAATATACTGAACAAGACTGGTTACTCGCATCCATGCCTCTGTCTCGTCATTTAACATTCAAACAATGTGTGACCTTATGTCCTTTTAGATTTACCCAATATGTCATGGTTAGCTGTTGTCTTCTTAACTATAACAGCATCTCTCCCAACTCTTCCTGCATCGCTGCCACCGGGGAGGTCCTGAGTGCTCCACAGCATATTCTTAGGGCTTGGGCCTGGATTACATCTAGCTTTTAAAAAAGATGTCTGAGATGCTGATCCATATGCTACACTTCCATAATCCAGTGATGACCTTTACGGAGCTATATATATCATTTTCAATGCCGTTCTATCTGCCCCCACACTATTCCAGACAGGCAACGCATCACATTCAATATTTTCTTTCCTCTGCCCATGTAATTCGAGTGTGTCAAACCAGACCCCCAGGAACCTAAAAACTCCTGATTGCCGCCCACAATTTGGGGCATTCCTGGGGGGTGGGGTGGGGGGTTTTGGCACCAGTAAACAGTGTCCTTTGCTCCTGCTTGCCCAACACCTGCCCTCACCGTTAACAGAACTGCGTGAAAACATTGCTGGGGGCGAAGGACACTGTCTACCGGTGTACGGCTAGCTAGCAACCGTTGTCGCCCCCGCCCCTTCTTCTGTGGGGTTTGTCGGTGGTTGGCATCAAACGTTATTGTGCATCACCTACTGTACTGGAGCGCCCCCCGCCTCCTTCATGTCCTAGTTTAAAAATGTACAGTAGAATTATAAAGAGGGGTTCCTGCAGATGCAGGAATGCCCACATTTTATTTAACTAGGCAAGTCAGTTGCTGGGTCAATTGTGCGCCGCCCTATGGGACTCCCAACCACAGTTGGATGTGATGCAGCCTGGATTCAAACCAAGGACTGCAGTGACGCCTCTTACACTGAAATGCAGTGCTTTAGGCAGCTGCGCCACTCGGGATCCCCGAGCGCAGGACCGCCCAGAAATGCGGCCCGCAATTGCACCCTTCTTGGTTGTCGCCTACCCAATTACTATTTGCATAATCTTTGGATGCGTACAAATAAATAAATAGATAAAACATTTTAAAAAATGAATAAATTGTCGGATGCATTTGCTGTGGTAATAAGGGATAGAGATGATACGATATAGGATTTTTATTTTATTTGAGAATTTCCTTGTAAAATAACAATTTGTACACACGAGTCCTCCAAATCAGTTTAGTCATCAATATGACCGTTATTGATAATATTGATAACGCAATTATTTATATTTTGCAGGTATGATAACCTTTTGAATCACACATATCATGTTCTGACTTGAACTTGTTCAGCACATTTTGTTGGATCATACTGGTGTCGGGGTCTTGTAGTTGCTTACAACGACCACTAGATGGTAGTGTAGCCTCACTCCTTAAACCCTTGCTCAGTTTGAAATCAATCTGACCCCAGTGGTGGTAACTCTTATCCGCAGAGGACCTGTTGGGGAACTTTTGTTACTGCCAGGCAATCACTCACCTCATTCAACCAATTACAGTCTCGGTGGAAGGCTATGACTACTTGTGCTGACTGTGTAGCTCGACAACCGTGTTTGAGGTTTGAATAACCTCTGGGCTATGTGGTTGTCTTTGAATCTGGGACGTGTCTTTCCCTGTTGATGATACTGAACGATGGTCTGACTCTATGCTTAAGGGCCTGAAATAGTCAAACGGTGGTTCAAAGAGAATGAGTCAATGTTGAACTAATGTTTTACTAAGGTTGAATTTCCATCTCTCTATGACTCAAGTCTTTTCCCACAGAGAAGCTATTCAGATGTCATGTCCAGACAGACTGACTTTAAAACCACCAGTCTGTGTGGCCGCCCAGCAGAGAACTGGCTGGGGGATCAGGGCCAGGTGGGCCACATTTGGGACGTGAAGTCACTGGGGGGGTGTGTGTGTGTGTGTGTGTGTGTGTGTGTGTGTGTGTGTGTGTGTGTGTGTGTGTGTATCTGTGTACATGCATCAGAGCCATAGAATATATTATAATATTATTATGTGAACTTTAAGACAACTTTCATGTAAGACATTTTTTTCTTTATGTTGACACATACCATGTCATCATCACTGATAATTCCTGTTGTCACAACAACACACATTTCTCCTGCGCTCGTCATGCATTTGTAATCAGGCCATCTACACAGACAGAGCTACTATGGTTACGTCCCAAATGGCACACTGTTCCCTATGGATCCTGGTCAAAAGTAGGGCACTATATAAGGAATAGGGTACCATTTCAGACACACCCCATGACTCCCAGATCCTCTCAACCATGTGGCAGGAACATACTGTATGTGTGATTCCTAACCATCTATGGAAACCACCCAGTGATCGTGTTAAACCCTGGGTCAAGGTTAAAGCCTAAGTGAACATGCTAAACCCTGGGTCCAGGTTAAAGCTTCAGTGAACATGTTAAACCCTAGGTCAAGTTTAAAGCTTCAGTGAACATGTTAAACCCTGGGTCAAGGTTAAAGCTTCAGTCAACATGTTAGACCCTGGGTCCAGGTTAAAGCCTAAGTGAACATGCTAAACCCTGGGTCCAGGTTAAAGCTTCAGTGAACATGTTAAACCCTAGGTCAAGTTTTAAGCTTCAGTGAACATTTTAAACCCTGGGTCAAGGTTAAAGCGTCAGTGATCATGTTAAACCCTGGGTCAAGGTTAAAGCTTCAGTGATCATGTTAAACCCTGGGTCAAGGTTAAAGCTTCAGTGAACATGTTAAACCCTGGGTCAAGGTTAAAGCGTCAGTGATCATGTTAAACCCTAGGTCAAGTTTAAAGCTTCAGTGAACATGTTAAACCCTGGGTCAAGGTTAAAGCTTCAGTCAACATGTTAGACCCTGGGTCCAGGTTAAAGCCTAAGTGAACATGCTAAACCCTGGGTCCAGGTTAAAGCTTCAGTGAACATGTTAAACCCTAGGTCAAGTTTTAAGCTTCAGTGAACATTTTAAACCCTGGGTCAAGGTTAAAGCGTCAGTGATCATGTTAAACCCTGGGTCAAGGTTAAAGCTTCAGTGATCATGTTAAACCCTGGGTCAAGGTTAAAGCTTCAGTGAACATGTTAAACCCTGGGTCAAGGTTAAAGCCTAAGTGAACATGCTAAACCCTGGGTCCAGGTTAAAGCTTCAGTGAACATGTTAAACCCTAGGTCAAGTTTAAAGCTTCAGTGAACATGTTAAACCCTGGGTCAAGGTTAAAGCTTCAGTCAACATGTTAGACCCTGGGTCCAGGTTAAAGCCTAAGTGAACATGCTAAACCCTGGGTCCAGGTTAAAGCTTCAGTGAACATGTTAAACCCTAGGTCAAGTTTTAAGCTTCAGTGAACATTTTAAACCCTGGGTCAAGGTTAAAGCGTCAGTGATCATGTTAAACCCTGGGTCAAGGTTAAAGCTTCAGTGATCATGTTAAACCCTGGGTCAAGGTTAAAGCTTCAGTGAACATGTTAAACCCTGGGTCAAGGTTAAAGCCTAAGTGAACATGCTAATCCCTGGGTCCAGGTTAAAGCTTCAGTGAACATGTTAAACCCTAGGTCAAGTTTAAAGCTTCAGTGAACATGTTAAACCCTGGGTCAAGGTTAAAGCTTCAGTGAACATGTTAGACCCTGGGTACAGGTTAAAGCCTAAGTGAACATGCTAAACCCTGGGTCAAGGTTAAAGCTTCAGTGATCATGTTAAACCCTGGGTCAAGGTTAAAGCTTCAGTGATCATGTTAAACCCTGGGTCAAGGTTAAAGCTTCAGTGATCATGTTAAACCCTGGGTCAAGGTTAAAGCTTCAGTGATCATGTTAAACCCTGGGTCAAGGTTAAAGCTTCAGTGAACATGTTAGACCCTGGGTACAGGTTAAAGCCTAAGTGAACATGCTAAACCCTGGGTCAAGGTTAAAGCTTCAGTGATCATGTTAAACCCTGGGTCAAGGTTAAAGCTTCAGTGATCATGTTAAACCCTGGGTCAAGGTTAAAGCTTCAGTGATCATGTTAAACCCTGGGTCAAGGTTAAAGCTTCAGTAAACATGTTAAACCCTGTGTCAAGGTTAAAGCTTCAGTGAACATGTTAAACCCTGGCTCAAGGTTAAAGCTTCAGTGAACATGTTAAACCCTGGCTCAAGGCAGTGGCGTGTATTCATGGTTGCCAAAGGAAGCCAGGCTTCCCCAAATAAATTGACCAAGAAAAAAACATATAAAAAAATGTATATTTCGTTTCTGTTTCCATAATTTTCCTTCAATTCGCCAGAGGCTGAATGTATCTCACTGGAGAAAGCGTCCGAGTGAGCTCAGCTGTGAATGGTCCTGGTGCACCAAAAATAAACTGAGTGAGCTCAGCTGTGAATGGTCCTGGTGCACCAAAAATAAGTGTAAAGTTTGGATTTGGCTTCACTCCTATCACATCGCATCAAAATACGTCATTGACAGAAACAATTTGAATTGTTGCATCTCGTTGTGTTGTTGTCCTCCGGTGGCTTACTAGCTAGCTAAAATGGTCCCTTTCCTAAATTAGCCATGGATGGAGATAGGGATTTGGACTTGTGGTTTTACTTAATTCTCCTTAATGGCCAATGATTATATTGGCGACTCTGATAACTAATGTACTAACTTATCAACTCTGACGATGTAGCTCGTAGTTGTTCTTTGTAGCATGGCCGTCTAGTGATTTGGTTGCTGTTGGCCAATCAGGAGAGACACCTGTAACTGCAATGACTGGGCCACATTCAGTTGCCAAACGTTGTCGAACGTTGCAGATAGAAATTCCATTAATTGAGCCAAAGTGTTTCCTTGGGCGACATGTCGGAGAGGCATGTTTGTTCTGCATTACATTTTTCTATCTGAACTTACCAAAACGTTTTGTCTGGCTGAACGCGCCCCTGGAGAGGGGGAACCTGTTCAGGATGGTTCAACAGTACAGAACAATCAGATATAAATATAATTGTGTAGAAAAAATATGACTGTGTGCCATGTAGAATATGCAATCATTTCTGAACATTTTATCTCACTTAACACACCTCAGCAGAGTTGGGGTCAATTCCATTTCAATTCCAGTCAATTCTGAAAATAAACCAAATTCCAATTCCACATTTTTCTCACTGACAAGCATAAAGAGAATTGGAATTTCAGCTTACTTTCAGAATTGACTGGAATTATAATGGAAAGGATCCCAACCCTGCACCTCAGGTTTCACAACACGGCATGAGGTAACGTTACAACTAGAGGAATTCCAGTGTTGTTGTATTACGATGTCTCTCCCACACACTTTTACTCTGTCATCCTCTCCTCTTTCTACCTCTCTCCATGCGTTTATCAATTTGGGAACCCTCCTCCACCCCATTCTCAGAGGATTTGTCTGGAACATGTTCCTGGTGCTGACTCTAGGTCAGCTCTTACCGGGGCGGGCTCAGAGATGTTTAGTTTCTAAGAACAGACACACACATACTTGGATGCATAGATACACATACATACACATAGACGCATACATGCGCACCTAGATACAGTGAGGGAAAAAATTATTTGATCCCCTGCTGATTTTGTACGTTTGCCCACTGACAAAGAAATGATCAGTCTATCATTTTAATGGTAGGTTTATTTGAACAGTGAGAGACAGAATAACAACAAAAAAATCCAGAAAAACGCATGTCAAAAATGTTATAAATTGATTTGCAATTTAATGAGGGAAATAAGTATTTGACCCCCTCTCAATCAGAAAGATTTCTGGCTCCCAGGTGTCTTTTATACAGGTAACGAGCTGAGATTACGAGCACACTCTTAAAGGGAGTGCTCCTAATCTCAGCTTGTTACCTGTTTAAAAGACACCTGTCCACAGAAGCAATCAATCAATCAGATTCCAAACTCTCCACCATGGCCAAGACCAAAGAGCTCTCCAAGGATGTCAGGGACAAGATTGTAGACCTACACAAGGCTGGAATGGGCTACAAGACCATCGCCAAGCAGCTTGGTGAGAAGGTGACAACAGTTGGTGCGATTATTCGCAAATGGAAGAAACACAAAAGAACTGTCAATCTCCCTCGGCCTGGGGCTCCATGCAAGATCTCACCTCGTGGAGTTGCAATGATCATGAGAACAGTGAGGAATCAGCCCAGAACTACACGGGAGGATCTTGTCAATGACCTCAAGGCAGCTGGGACCATAGTCACCAAGAAAACAATTGGTAGCACACTACGCCATGAAGGATTGAAATCCTGCAGCGCCCGCAAGGTCCCCCTGCTCAAGAAAGCACATATACATGCCCGTCTGAAGTTTGCCAATGAACATCTGAATGATTCAGAGGACAGCTGGGTGAAAGTGTAGTGGTCAGATGAGACCAAAATGGAGCTCTTTGGCATCAACTCAACTCGCCGTGTTTGGAGGAGGAGGAATGCTGCCTATGACCCCAAGAACACCATCCCCACCGTCAAACATGGAGGTAGAAACATTATGCTTTGGGGGTGTTTTTCTGCTAAGGGGACAGGACAACTTCACCGCATCAAAGGGACGATGGACGGGGCCATGTACGGTCAAATCTTGGGTGAGAACCTCCTTCCCTCAGCCAGGGCATTGAAAATGGGTCGTGGATGGGTATTCCAGCATGACAATGACCCAAAACACACGGCCAAGGCAACAAAGGAGTGGCTCAAGAAGAAGCACATTAAGGTCCTGGAGTGGCCTAGCCAGTCTCCAGACCTTAATCCTATAGAAAATCTGTGGAGGGAGCTGAAGGTTTGAGTTGCCAAACGTCAGCCTCGAAACCTTAATGACTTGGAGAAGATCTGCAAAGAGGAGTGGGACAAAATCCCTCCTGAGATGTGTGCAAACCTGGTGGCCAACTACAAGAAACATCTGACCTCTGTGATTGCCAACAAGGGTTTTGCCACCAAGTACTAAGTCATGTTTTGCAGAGGGGTCAAATACTTATTTCCCTCATTAAAATGCAAATCATTTTATAACATTTTTGACATGCGTTTTTCTGGATTTTTTTGTTGTTATTCTGTCTCTCACTGTTAAAATAAATCTACCATTAACATTATAGACTGATCATTTCTTCGTTAGTGGGCAAACGTACAAAATCAGAAGTGGGTTAAATACTTTTTTCTCTCACTGTAGATGCACAAACACACACACAAACACACACTCACATACTGTAGATTCCAATGCATGCACTTATGCACCCATGTACACACACACACACACACACACACACACACACACACACACACACACACACACACACACACACACACACACACACACACACACACACACACACACACACACACACACACACGGGGTAATACGTGTGTGTGTGAGTTGGAAGCTGTATTTTCTCTCTGGTTTCACAGAAACCCTTCAGAAGAGAATGTGGAAAGCTCTTGTTGTCCACGTGACTGAGGGTTGTTGTTGAGAAGGAATGAATGTGCTGCCGTGTGCTGTATAATATCTGCACATTATCTAGATTTAGTGTACAGCGTATGTGGGTGTTCATGCAAGTTTGTGCATGTCACTTCTGTTCTTGTACTGTATGTATGGCTAATCCCTCTGTGTGTACAGTACACGTGTGTTCTCCTGTGAAGGCATAGTGTGTGGCAGAATCCCAAATGGCATCCTATTCCCTATTTAGTGCACTACTTTTGACCAGGGCCCATAGGGGTGCCATAAAGGATGCACCGTATGTGTATGTAACATTTCTTCCACTCCTGTTGCCTTATCATAAATGAATACACTTTTTTTTTTACACTGCATTGATCCAACACACGTGTATCAAATGCCTGTGTGCACCAAATGTGTGTAGAACCAAAATGTTCATACAGCATTTGAGGATGTGCGTGTGTCTCTGAGAATGTGTACATAAAACGCATACAGTAAGTGTGGGTGTGTGTGTGTGTGAGCTGCCCAGTGAGAGCCCATTGTGTGTGTGTGTGTGTGTGTGTGTGTGTGTGTGTGTGTGTGTGTGTGTGTGTGTGTGTGTGTGTGTGTGTGTGTGTGTGTGTGTGTGTGTGTGTGGTGGGAAAAAGCACCAACCCCACCCGCCTCAAGCCCACAGATGGCCCCTGCTGGTTTGACGGCATGTGAGAGGAACGCTAGGGGGGTCCGAGCCCCCCCCCCCCTCTGCCCAGCCTCAGACCCTGTGACAGTCCACCCCTTCCAGCTGTGGCCACAACAGACCCTTTGTCCACCCCTGCCATATGAACCAGTTATGTAAGACGGACTGTGAGTGAGATCACCATCTATGTACCAAGCAAGCCACCGCCTGCTGCCTGTCCACCTCTCTCCAGACCTCTCTCCGGACCTCTCTCACTGTCTTTCTCTGGGCTCCCCTCTCTCTTGCTCTCCCTCTCTCTACCGTACATGTTGTTTGTGAGGAGAGAGTGAGAGAGAGAGGGAGCGAGAGAGGCAGGGAGAGAGAGAGAGAGCAAGAAAGGCAGGGAGATAGAGAGAGAGAGCGCGAGGGAGCTAGAGAGAGAGGAAGGGAGCGAGAGAGAGGAAGGGAGAGAGAAATAGAGAGAGGAAGGGAGGGAGAGAGAGCAGAAAGAGAGAGAGAGGGAGGGAGTGAGAGGAAGGGAGAGAGAGAGCAAGAGAAAGAAGAAGGGAGAGAGAGGTAATCCAGGGGCAGGGTACAGTATGACCCTAGGCTAAGCTCTCTGTCTGAGAAAGAATTTAGACTCAAACAAACTATCAGAAACATGATAAGGTATTTCAGAGTTACCACAAAACCAATGTTTGGGTAATGGTGTATTGCTTACGGCCCTCCTTTGGCCCGAATAACCTTAAAGGGGCCCTTCACCACTATTACAGTCCTACTATACTGTAGCCAATTTGGGGGGCAGCCTACTTGAGACCATTGTAAAGTGCATTATCATTTTAAATGACATCAGAAACCAAGTCAACTCCAATCCACCTGAACTCTCAACATTTCTGAACACCAGCCAATGACCCCACTAAGACAACACTCTTTGTTTAATACATTTAATAGTGCACGTGACTGTGATTAATCTGTACAGAAATAATATTAATAATACAAAATATAAAACACATTTAGAATTTCTGTAACTTAAGCGTAACATTAACAATAAAATAAACATGGTACAAAAAAACATATCTGAGGTATAAATATATTTTTAAATTAACTGTCATTGTCATGCGTTACTCATATTTGACGGCATACAAATAATGTACACACACGTTTAACAATACAACACAATGGCTTAGCAAATTAGTCACACACTGAACAGAGAACGTATAGGTTTTAACACGGGGCCCTAATCCGGCCCGGATGAAGGTGTACTTGGTTACTATTAGTCTAAAACTTCATTTAAGGTAACACAGACAGACAGACAGACAGACAGACAGACAGACAGACAGACAGACAGACAGACAGACAGACAGACAGACAGACAGACAGACAGACAGACAGACAGACAGACAGACAGACAGACAGAAAAGAAACTTGCACATATAGATCATTTTTCCTTCTTTAAACCAGACAAACATTCTCTGCACTTTCTCCTCCTCTATTTACAGTAAAACCTGTAAAATCCCACACCTTTATAAAAGGGCCTTCTCTTTTCTTTGTTTTCTATTCATTTCTTCTCTTCTTTTCTGTTTCTCTTTCCCCCCGGGTTTTTTCTTTTTTGTGAAGCATAAGACTATCTGGACTGCTCTTGTGTACATCGTACTACAAAAGTAATAACCGGAAGTGTTTCTTTCATCAATGTTTAGCCTACAAATGGCGGCCATTTTGGAATCCTAGCCCTGTTGATTGTTGTGTATTCTCGGTGCTCTTTTAAGCAGCAGAATCAATCAAAATGCTCTGTGACTGTTTGCTTTCTTTAAGCTTGGTCCATCAGAATCTAAGTCTCCATTTTAGTTTTTGGGGCGACTTTAACCCTCTCAACCAATTGGTGTTCCAGCCACCATTTTGCTTCTGTTCCATCCTATAAACCCACTCTATGCTATCTTTCCTTAATGTAATTTCATCAAATATCAACTCACCATACCCCACTTATCAATACAAACTCAGAAATTGCATATTTTCAATACATTCACACAACTGTTAGCCCATATTATCCATCCATCCTCCATCCGTCGAATAATACAGTATCTTCCTGAAAACAATGTCGTGGACATTACCTCTGCTGTAACAAGATAAAAACACTTGTGCACGAGTATGCACGCACACACACACACACACACACACACACACACACACACACACACACACACACACACACACACACACACACACACACACACACACACACACACACACACAGAGGAAACAGGAAAAAGCAACATGAACAGGTGCAGGATATAGTATATACAGACTATATTGCAGCTGGGAGCCAGTGCATGAAATATGTCTAATTAATTCATCACACACACACATACACACGCGCACACACACACACACACACACACACACACACGCACATGCACACACTAACCTTCTCTCTTCTCAGAAGCTCCCTCTCCCCTATAGATTCTCTTTTTACTAATCCGTGACATCACATCCTGTGATGGTGATGTCACATCCTCTCTGTAAAGGTATTATGCTTGTTGGATGAGTGACACTATACTTCCATTTCAGACACATTTACTTTGGTTGTGCCGCCCGCAACGCACCACCTAGCACAAGAACCACAACACAACTCTGAAAGAACTTTGAGGGTCCATGTCCGTTCCAGTCCTTGCATGACCCCTCGGAGGCAGTAACACCACCTGGTCGTTGATGACAGTCTACGGATGACGACAAAGTCTGTTCAAAGTCTCTCTGTCCAGGACACAAGGGTCTGTCTGTCAACAGCTTGAATCATGTCAATGAGTCAATGGGTTGTCTTCCCCAGTCAACCCCAACCGCCATCAGGGCTGTAGCGAATTAGGGGGTGAGGTGGGGGTGGAAAGAGAGTCTATCGGGGTCCAGGGTGTCGCCCCTTCTTGTGACTTTGGTCTCCAAGTCAAGTGGAGCTGCCTGCCCCTCACTTATCCATCTGGGTGGTGAAGGACTGGCGTATCCGCACCACCTCACTGGCACACAGGTGTCCATACAGTTTGTTGTACCACTCTGGGAACCGACCCCTGGAAACAGAGAGACAGAGAGGAGACACCTTTTTAGTATCAGACCAGGCTCACAGAGTTACTTTGATTTAGAGAGGAGATGTTTTAGCATCAGACCAGAGTTACTTTGATTTAGAGAGGAGATGTTTAAGCATCAGACCAGAGTTACTTTGATTTAGAGAGAAGATGTTTTAGCATCAGACCAGAGTTACTTTGATTTAGAGAGGAGATGTTTAAGCATCAGACCAGAGTTACTTTGATTTAAAGCTCTCCTCTAGTTCCCTTAAACATTTTAGTTCAGAGTTGAGCATGCCTACCCTTTATTCTACTGTTTCTATTCTACTGTTTCTATTCTACTGTTTCTATTCTACTGGTTCTATTGTTCTATTCTCTACTGTTTCTACTGGTTCCGTTCCAGCTGACTCACCTGCAGTCGACCCTGGAGATGTGTGTGAGGCGAGACTTGTTGCTGCTGCATGGCTCGATGAAGTAGCGTGAGGTGAGCACATTGGCCCGGACGCCCAGTAACGCTGCCCCGTCATGGTCCACTGAGGTACACACCAACGCACACGCTCCCTTAGGTAGGTCTGTCACCCACGTCCTGAAACAGAGAGAAGACATGTTGACTTGTTTTATACCGAAAGAGAGAAAGAGAGACACAGAGAGAGTTGTTTTATACCATTGAGGAAGAGAATAATGAAAGAAGGAAATAAATAATGGATGAATGAGACAAACACAAGAAGGGGATATACAAGGAGTGGGAAGGTAGGTACAATCTTCAGGAAAAAAGTGCTATCTAGAACCGAAAAAGGTTTTTACACTGTCCCTATAGGAGAACCCTTTGAATAAATATTATTGGTTCAAGGTAGAACAATTTTGGTTCCAAGTAGAACCGTTTTGGGTTCCATGTAGAACCCTTTCCAAAAAGGGTTTTACTCTGAACCAAAAAGGGTTCTCCTATGGGGACAGCTGAAGAACCCTTCTGGAGTGTAGGGAGATCCTTAATCTTCTACCTGAGCACGAGGTGGTCTCTGGTGGGGTGGGGGGCCATGCTGTTCCTGGTGTACTGGTACACTTCTGTGTGATCGCCTAGCGTCTCCACCACACGGCTCTCCATCAGGTCCTCGTCCCAGCGGCCCTGCTCCCGGAGGACCCGCGTCAACACCTCCTCAGGACCTGCAGGCACCTCCACGGACGCCTTCCACAGGCGCAGCGGCGAGCCGTCGTGGACCTAAGAGTCAGAAAACAAAAGAGATCATCTTTTAATACTTTTGTAAAAACATATCTGTATACTTTATTGACGAGTTTAAGGGCAACAATGTTTTTTGGGGAAACAGCTTGGATGCTAATGCTAACGTTAACTGGAATGATGTAATGTTGAAACTAGCGCTACGCAGGCTCTGGGAAAGAAGGCCCAGGTCTTGCACCATGATTGGGAACATAACTGTAAGGGCAGTGTTGTAATCACAACAACCCAAAGCCTCTCTCCTTATCTGTTACACTAGTCAGCTGCCTTCCTTCAAGAGGCCTTGTGACTGGGAAGATTATTGGCAAAGAGATAACGACTGGACAGGGTGTGTGTGTGTGAGTGTGTGTGTGTGTGTGTGTGTGTGTGTGTGTGTGTGTGCATTGAGCGAGCCCCTTGACAAACTGATGTAACCTTGGGGGGGGGGGGGGGGGGTAGTTTCACACTGACCTGTTTCTACACAGGAAATACTAACTGGTGCTTTTCCATTACACAATGAGAGAGAGAGACAGAGAGACAGAGAGAAAGAGAGAGCGAGAGCGAGAAAGAGAGACGTGGAATACACTACGCTTTATGCCAGCCTTTTCTAAACAACAAACACAAGTAATGTATGTAGTCCTTCATACTAATTGAACTGATATATAAGGACAATAAAATGAACATGAACTTAGAATTTAAAAGACAAGATCCATCCTCCATAGATTAGAATAAAAGAGAATAAAATTGATACTATCTATCCCTCTGTCCATACCTTCTTGTACGCCAGCTCGGCGAGTTCAGGCGTGGAGCAGCTGTCGTAACCTTTGAACTTGTCCTTGGCCTCTTTGAGGAGGGCGTCCAGGCTGTCCTGGAGGTAGGTCCTGCATCCCATGGGGCCGCCAGCACCGCCATCACCCCCAGAGGAACCCCCTAGCTCCTCCAACTTCAGGGGGATCAGGGCCTGCTCCTGGTACGAGTTTCTGCAGCGACTCATCTCTTCTGGGATCTACGGGGGAAGAGGAGGGAATAGTTTGTTAGTTTATCATACAATTACAATAAGTATACCATTTTACGATGACATACAATGAATGGGAGGAGAGAGGGCCGTCAGGACTGTTTCAGACACTGAAGATGAGCACTAATACCAGCGTGTTGAGGTACAAGGTGTGTGAAATACCAGTGTTCAACTTGTTTGTAGTCATGATGAACGTACATGTACAGCTTTGAACATTAATACACTGATGGGCCGATGGACAAACAGACCTACAGATTAACAAAGGAATTCTAAAATAACCACCAAATCATGATCAGACAATCAGATCTGTCATAAACAAGAATACGTCATCCAATCCCTTATCAACCTGTCCTTTACCTGCCAACCCCATCCTGAGTTTAATCACGCCGTATTAAGGATGGGAAACTCCACAAGAAATCAGTGTGGGACAAAGATAAAGGAGTCCTGCTATAGAAGCTTAGAGCATCCTGTTTTTCTAATTTCACTTCCAGTCTCTCTCTCTCTCTCTCTCTCTCTCTCTACCTCTCTCTTTACCTACCTCTCTCCCTCCACCTCTCTCTTTACCTATCTCTCTCTCCCTCTACCTCTCTCTCTAATTCTCTCTCTCCATCTCTCTCTCTCTCTCTTTCCTGCTTACTTAAAAGATGTACTTCAGTTGACATCAGAAGAGATCATGATGAGAAGAGTTATCAGTTAGAAATCCACTGAATTGTTGAATCAGTCTTATTGTATCAGTCTTATTGTATCAGTCTTATTGTATCTGTCTTATTGTATCAGTCATCAGCCCACCCAGACCACTCACAGACTAATATTAAATTACAAGAAAAGAACTGACGTGTGTGTGTGTGTGTGTGTGTGGGGGGTTAATGCTATTTACTGGTCATGTTCAACGCTATTTGCTAGCATCCACCAGAGGAGATTTATGAATGAATCTAATACGTTTTTTTTTTTACTCTGTTAGTGAAATTAAACGGACTCCAGAATCCAGATCCTTGTAATATAATGTTAGGCAGTGTGTAACCCCTCATGTCATAACAGCTTTCTTTCATAACAGCTTTTTGAGCCGATTGATTCGGGCCGGACTGGTACCAAAATTGTAGTCCACCTGCCGACATTCATTATTTCTCTCTTAACGAATCAAGTGCTTCCTGCCTTTGGACATCGAGCCCCCTAATTAGCCGAGATTGGTCAAGGGGATTGTGGGTTTTGCGGTGCTACACAGTACGGCTTACTGTATTTCTCCCCCTTACTTAACTACAATACCGAACATTCCATAGGGCTCAGTCAGTGTGCGACGGGTAAACAGAAGCATGGAGATAGGTCAATGGGATTGTGGGTTTTGTGGCGCTACAAAACAGCTTACCGTATTCCATCAACCAGACTATTAGTCTTATGTTACTACAGTACCCAACATTCCATAGGGCTCAGCGAGTGCGACGGGTAAACACAAACTCAGTCATGTAAGACGTGGGGCGGAGAGGGCTTGGTTACTTGGCTAAGACGATTTGTTTTTATTTAACGATAACAATGCTCCAAAAACGCACACAGGAAAAACAACCTCGGATCCGGATCAGAGGGACTTTCGGAACTGAGATGAACATGTTTAACTTCACTAGGATAGGGGGCAGCAATCAGAATTTTGGATGAAAAGCGTGCCCAAATTAAACTGCCTGCTACTCAGGCCCAGAAGCTAGGATATGCATATAATTGGTAGATTTGGATAGAAAACACTCTAAAGTTTCCAAAACTGTTAAAAAAAATTCTGTGAGTATAACAGAACTGATATGGCAGGCAAAAACCTGAGGAAAATCCATCCAGGAAGTACTATTATTTTGAAAGGCTGTTTTTCCATTGAAAGCCTATCCACCATACAAAGACTTAGGACCCAGTTCACGATCTCTATGGCTTCTTCTACATGTGGCCAGTCTTTAGACATTGTTTCAGGCTTTTACCCTGAAAAATTAGGGAGATACAGCACTTTCAATGAGTGGATAGTGGAAATTTCCAGACATGAAGCCAGCGCTTGATCGGGAGCCTTTCTTGTTTCTCCTTTTCTATTGACAAAGGTTTTGTCCGGTTGAAATATTATTGATTATTTATGACAAAAACAACCTGAGGATTGATTTTAAACATCGTTTGACATGCTTCTACAAACCTTTATTGTACT